>NC_137791.1:5820972-5983472 GCF_963383645.1 Muscardinus avellanarius | reverse complement strand
ATTGATGCATAAGACAAAACTAGAGAACTAATAACAGCCTGCTAGAAGTTCTAAATCACTTGGTACTGAAGGATAGGAATAATTATATATAAAGAACAGTCAAGGATCATCTATTTTCTTTAGCCTTTCACATGCCCCTGCCCTGTCCACTGAAAATAATATTGCTGAGTCAGAAAAGGGCGTATAAGAAGAAAAACAAGCCAGGCGTGGCGGTGCACGCTAGTAATCCCAGCATTTGGGAGGCTGAGACAGGAGGATCGGGGTTCATGGACAGCCTCAGCTACTTAGTGAGGCCCTTTCCAACTCAGTGGGACCTCTTTCAAAATAAAAATAAAAATAGAGCCGTGTTCTACCTTTAGGTGTAGCCCAAAGGTAGAATGCCTCTGGGTTCCATCCCCAGTACCACAAAGAAGGAGGAGGAGGGGGAGGAGGAGGAGGAGGAGGAGGAGGAAGAGGAGGAGGAGGGGGAGGAAGAGGAGGAGTAGGGGGAGGAGGAGGAAGAGGAGGAGGAGGAAGTGGAGGAGGAGGAAGAGGAGGAGGAGGAGGAGGAGGAGGGGGAGGAGGAGGAAGAGGAAGAGGAAGAGGAGGAGGAGGAGGAAGAGGAGGAGGAGGAAGCGGAAGAGGAGGAGGAGGAGGGGGAGGAGGAGGAAGAGGAGGAGGAGAGGAGGAGGAGGAGGAGGAGGAGCAAGAAGGCAAGGAAACGGGGAAGTACACCTATGTGATCCTCAATTATAAGTATCGCTGGGTGGACAAAGATTTGCATATGCAGATGCCCAAGAAGGGCGTGGTGGTGAACTCCAGTAACCCCAGTACCTGGGAGGCAGAGACTGGAGGATTGCAGATTCCAGGACAGCCTTAGCAATACAGTGAGACCCTTAACAACTCAGTGAGACCCTGTTTTCAAATAAAAAAATAAGCAGTAGCTTGAAGGTGTAATGCCTCTGGGTTCAACCTACACACACACACACACACACACACACACACACACACACACACTTCTAGGCTATACATTATAGAAAAATAAGAAAGAGAAAACGCCTAAATGTCCCAAAGTAAAAAATAAAAAAATTTAAAAAAGGTTTAAGTAATTTCTGATAGGCTGATGTGAGGGAATGTTTTATTGCCATTAAAAAAAAAAGTCGCACTTTCAAATGGCAAAAATTAAAGAGTGAAAACACCTACCAATGATGGGAAACTGGAGGGAAGGAAACTTATCCAATGCCAGCGGAAAAGAGAATTGTCACATCCTTCTAGAAAAGCAATCTGACAATAGCTGTTAAAATCAAAATAGATTACTCAGCCAAGGACCTTGATGGAAAAAATATTTTAAAAAAACAAAACAAAAGCAGGTAAGGAGTATGCTCTGGAACCCTCTAGTACCTAGAGTAATCTTCGTGGAAGCAATCCAGCCTAGAGTATCTGCTGCCCAGCTCCCCGGCCGCTCGTGTCGCCTGTGAGGGTTCAGTTGCGTGGATCCCAAGTCCCGTCTTCTCTCTGGGTGACAGCATCTCTCAGCTGCAACCATTCAGTGATGTCTATGGACCACCCGAGGTGAACGTTCATCTAGACGCCTTGCTGTCTTTATTCTCTCCCTGTCTCACTCTGCCCTACCATGGTGGGAAGAACTGTGTAGCTTTGGCTTGGCACTGTGTCTTTACTAGCTGGGCGTGGTGGGGCACACTTGTAATCCCAGCATTTGGGAGGCTGACACAGGAGGTTCTGGGTTTGCAGCCAGCCTCAGTTACTTAGCAAGGCCCTCTGCAACTTAGTGAGAGACCCTGTTTCAAAATAAAGAGTAAAAAATAGGGTAGGGGGTATAGCTCAGAGGTCAAATGCCTCTGGGTTCCATCCCCAGACCCACAGAAAGAAGAAAGAAAGAAAGAAAGAAAGAAAGAAAGAAAGAAAGAAAGAAAGAAAGAAAGAAAGAAAATTAAGAGCATGTTGACCAACAAGGAAGGAGGGGTTCAGGGGCAAACACAGTTATAGCAAATTTTAAAACTCTAATATTCAGCCAGGCGTGGTGGCGCATGCTTGTAATCCCAGCATTTGGGAGGCTGAGACAGGAGGATCACGGTTTGCGGACGCCTTCAGCTACTTAATGAGGCCCTCTGCAACTCAGTGAGACCTGGTTTCAAAATAAAGAATAAAAAAGAAAAATAGGGCAGGAGGTGTAGTTTCAAGGTTGAATGCCCCTGGCTTCTATCCCCAGACCCCCCCAAAGATAAAATTAAAAAAAAAAACTCTAATATTCTAACAACAACAAAAAAACTAATTACGAGGCTATTCTGTCCACTACTAACCAATAACTAGCTTTATTTTTGTTTTATACTGAAACAGGCATATGACGATGTGGGGAATTTGCAGCTTTGATGCCCAGGACCTTCAGTGGGGTTTTACTGTCCTCTGTTTAATATGGCCACAATTAATCCGGGAGGTCAGTGAGGAGTCCCTTGGACAGCCAAAGAGCAGGTTAATAAGGAAAGACCATTATCCATGTGCTCAGCTCCTTTGGAGATGAGAGTCATGCTGTGAGTTGGTATTAAGGCCAGTACATCGCTCATCACACGCGCAGGGCACAGCAGGTGGGGGGGCAGGCATGGCTCCCCAGTTCCCTGCCCCCACCTGGCCTTGGTGCCGAGGTCACAGGCAGGAGTAAGAGTCAGGCCCAAGCCAGCAGGACCCAGAACATAAGCCAAACTCTCTTTTCCTCTGTTCTGGGTGGGATGATTTTGGGTTTTTTTGTTGTTGTTGTTACTGGGGATGGAACCCAGGGGCATTCTACCTCTGAGCTACACTTCCAGCCCTATTTTTTATTCTTTTTTTTTTTTTTTTTGAAACAGGATCTCACTGAGTTGCAAAGGGCCTCACTAAGTAGCTGAGGCTGTTCGCAAACCGTGATACTCCTGTCTCAGCCTCCCCAGTGCTGGGATAACAAGCGCGTGCCACCACGCCCAGCTTCTGGGTTGGATCTTAAATGGCCCCCCAAGCCTGTTGTGTAAAGGCTTGGTTGGCAGCCCCAGGCACCACTAGAAGGTGGTGGAAATATTGAGACCTGGTGGAAGGAAGTTAGGCCGCTGGGGATGAACACTGAGACGCCTCTCCCGTCTACCCTGTGCTCCCACCAAGAGGTCCTCCCCTTCTTCCCCCGCAGGCCACAGCATCCAGGGACATGGACCGAAGCTTCCCATACCACAAGCCAAAACAAGTCCTTCCTCCTGTACGGTTATCTTGGGTGTGCTGACTAGAACACATCCTCCCCTTCCTTATCTGCCACCCAAGTCAGTACATTCACACAAAGCGACTTTTGTGGGTAGGAAAAAGTGTTTCACAAGTTCCCTGGTTTTGAAAATTGGCATTTGATTTCTCACAATCAAGACCTAAGGGGCTTTTTTTCTGTAAGTTTCTAAGGAAAACATAAATTTTAAGCTGTAGCTACAGTTAAACAATCACTTTTAAGGGGGCTTTTGATTAATTTTGGTTACATTTTCAAATTTTCTTAATTTAACTACTTTAAATATTTTAACTGAATTAAAACATTTCATATATTAAATTTATTTTGTTAAGTGTATGACTGACAAAAACTTCTAAGTACTTAGGTAATTCATATATATCCAATAAATTAATCTTATAAATATGTTAATTTTAAGTTCTTTAAAGTGCCTAGTATTACATTTACATTTTGAGATAGTTCCACTTAAAATCACAAATGTAAATCAATTACTTGAATTATATGTTTTAAATAAGTACCACATGTCTAATATATAATTCTAATAGGCTATATTTTCTTAAAACATAAATGCTTACAACATTAACCATACAGATTTTCTTTATACAAAAATACTAATACAATGACTATGAGTTCCTTAAATATTTCTATATTTAACTATAAACCTCTCAGTGTTTTTATAAAAATTCCCATTGCTTTAAAAGGAAGTTTCTTTTTTATTATTTTTATTATTTTTTTTTCAGTACTGGAGATGGAACCCAAGGGCATTCTACCTCTGAGCTATCCCCCCCAGCCCTCTTTTATACTCTTTATTTTTTTATTTTTTATTTTTGGTGGTACTGGGGTTCCTAGAAGCCCTTCTACGTCTGGGCTACACTCCCAGACCTATTTTATATTTTTATTTGGAAACAGGGTCTCTTAAGCCAGTGAGGCTGGCTTCGAACCAGCGCGATCCTCCTGTCTCCACCTCCCAAGAGCGGGGATTACAAGTGTGCGCCACCACACCCAGTGTTTTACTCTTTATTTTGAAAGAGGGTCTCACTGACGCAAGGGCCTCACTAAGGAGCTGAGGCTATCCATGAACCATGTACTTCTTGTCTCAGACTCTCAAATGCTGGGATTACCAGCGTGCCCACCACGTCTTGCAGACAGGAAGCTTATCTTCTCAAATTCACTTGAGCACATCTTCTTTGATGGCTAGGGTATTGAATATCACCCCCAATGTGCAAGTACTGAAATCATATCAACAATGCAACAAGGCCAAGAGGTGTTAGAAACAGATTCTAGGTGCCACCAGCCTCAGCAACTTGGTGAGACCCTGTTTCAAAATAAAAGAATAAAATAGGGCTGGGTGTAGTTCAGAGGCAGAATGCTCCTGGGTTCCAGCCCTAGTACCACAAAACAAAACAAAAAACAGATTCTAGGGAGGCAGCAAATAAAAACCCATGAAATCAAAAGTAACTCGGCTTTCCAACTCTCTTCTGCAGAAGGGTTTGCAGCCATGCCTGGCTCTGAACTCTTCTCTGAGTCTTCCTCTCTTTTGTGGCCAAAATTCCGCACGGACACTGAGCTATGGCAAATTCTGTTCTCATGAACCTAGTCCTGTCTCTATCATCACAACTTCAGAGTGACCTTCTGCTACCACCTACCAGCACCCTCTGCTTGACCAGATGAAGAGTTTGTATCAGAGTAATAAGAGATGAGGCATCTTCCCCAGAAACCCACCGCCAGCATGGCCAACAAGCCTAGTGAGCACATCAGCCTCAACGCGGCTAAGAGAAGTCTGGGCTTTCCTCCAGCCTCAGGCGACGCCTCTGAATCCTCCACAGCTCCGTTAACGGCGTGGCCACCCACCAGCTGCTCATACCAAATATCTAAGAGTCTTTCTTTCTTTTTTCTTCCTTCTTTCCTTCCTTTCTCTTTCTTCCTTCGTTCTCTCCTTTCTTCCTCCCTCTTTCTTTCTTCTTTTTCCTTCCTTTTTCTTTTTCTTTTTTCATTCTCCTCCCTCCCTCTCTCCTTTCTTTCTCTTTCTTCCTTCATTCTCTCTCCTTCCTCCTTCCCTTTCTTTTTCCTTCCTTTCTTTCTCTTCTTTCATTCTCCCTTCCTTCCTTCCTTTCTTCCCCTTCCTTCCCTCCTCTTTCTTTCTTTCTTTCTTTCTTCCTTTCTTCCACTCCCTCCCTCCCTTCCTTCCTTTCTTCCCCTTCCTTCCCTCCTCTTTCTTTTTCTTCCTTCCTTCCCCTCCCTTCCTTCCTTTCTTCCTTTCTTCCTCTTCCTTCCTTCCTTTCTTTCTTCCTTCCCTCCTCTTTCTTTCTTTCTTTCTTTCTTTCTTTCTTTCTTTCTTTCCTTTCTTCCACTCCCTCCCTCCCTTCCTTCCTTTCTTCCCCTTCCTTCCCTCCTCTTTCTTTTTCTTCCTTCCTTCCCCTCCCTCCCTTCCTTTCTTCCTTCCCTCCTCTTCCTTCCTTCCTTTCTTTCTTCCCTCTTCTTTCTTTCTTTCCTTCTTTCTTTCTTTCTTCCTTTCTTCCACTCCCTCCCTCCCTTCCTTCCTTTCTTCCCCTTCCTTCCCTCCTCTTTCTTTTTCTTCCTTTCTTCCCCTCCCTTCCTTCCTTTTTTCCTTCCCTCCTCTTCCTTCCTTCCTTTCTTTTCTTTCTTTCCCTTTCTTTTTTTCTTTCTTCTCCTTCCTTCCTTCCTTCCTTCCTTCCCTGAACCCAGCATCTCACACATGCTAGGCAAGCGCTCTACCACCAAGCCCCATCCTTAGCCATTTTGACTTGACTTTGAGACGGTGTCCCTGCGTTGCTCGAGCTGGCCTTGACCTTGCGATGGCCCTGCCTCGGCCTCCCCACACTCGGCCGCTCACCAAGCGCAGCCAGGACGAGCTCTTCTTCCTTCCTCCTCCCACCATCAGCATGGCAGTGCGCTTACACGCTGCCTCCAGACACCGTGGATTCCTCAGCTTGCTGTCGTCTCCCTTCCTATTCCCCGCGCCTAGGTCAGGCCGTCATCTTTCACCAGGACGACGGCAGCGGCGTCCTCACTGGAATCCGGTGGCTGCTCCTCTCTCTCATTTCTCTAGAAGGAGGAGGAGGAGGAGGAGGAGGAGGAGAAAAAGAAGAAACACACACACACACACACACACACACACACACAACCGCACACACAACTCCTGGGAATAAAGTGGCCCAAAAGTCACATATAGGTTTTCTTGTGACATATTTAATTTTTTTTGGGGGGGGGTAAATAGCTAGAACTGAGATCACTGGCCATGTGGTAAGGACCTGCTTAATTTGATAAGAAACTCCCAAACTGTTTTCTGAAGTGCGGATGCCTTTCTGCATTCATACTGGTGATGTACGAGATTCCCAGTTGTTCCACATCCTCTCCAGCACTTCGTGTTGCAGTGTGTGTGTGTGTGTGTGTGTGTGTGTGTGTGTGTGTGTGTGTTTTAGAAACCCATTTTAGAGCCAGGTGTGGTGGCACATGCCTGTAATCCCAGTACTTGGGAGGCTGAAGCAGGAGGATCATGTGTGAGGACAGCCTCAGCACACAGTAGTGAGACTCTCAACAACCCAGCGAGACTCTGTTTCAAAATTAAAAATAAAATAGAGCTGGGGATGTAGTATAGCTTGAAGGTAGAATGCTTCTGGGTTCAATCCCTGGTACCAAAAGAAACGCCATTTTAGTAGCTATATTCTACAGTAGATTTTTTTCTCTTTTTTTCCTTTCTCTTTTTTTTGTAATTAAGATAAAATTGACATATAGTGAAATGTACCAATCTTAAGCATACCATTTGGAATTTTTATGAATGCATTCACCATGTAACCATGTAATTAAGATGCAGAACATTTCTATTACCCTAATCAACGCCTCGTCACGCCCTTTCAGTCATTCCTATCCTCTAGAGGAAGCCATTCCGATTGCTATCGCCATTGCTTATTGTTACCTCTTAAACCTCATAAAGAAATACAGTACACCAGGCGTGGTGGCACACACTTGTAATCCTGGAACTAGGGAGGCTAAGTCAGGAGGATCGCAGGTTCGAGGCCAGCCACACCAACTTAGTGAGGCCCTCTTCAACTAAGTGAGAACCTGTTTTAAAACAAAAAATTTAAAAGGGGTGGAGATGTAGGTTGGAGGTAGAGTGTCCCTGGATTCCATTCCTGGTACCACACGCACGCAGGCACGCATGCGCACACGCACACACATGTACAGCACTAACTGTTTTGTGTCTGGCCAGTTTTATCCAGCATAAGGGTTTTGAGATTTCCCCCATGCTGCCGTGTGTATTAGTACTTTTCTATTTTTATTTTATTGTATGCGCATATCACAGTTTGCTTATCTATTCGCCTTCCCGTGGACTTTAACGTTTCCAGCAATTCCATCCCTAAGTATTTACCCAAGGGAAATGAGTGCATACATCACATAAGAGAACTGAAAAATAAAGACCCTTTTCTTCTCCTGATCCGCTCAGATCCGGTCTCCACACGGCAGCTCGAGAGACCTTTTCAGTAAATAACTCAGATCCCATCACCCTGCTTTATATCTGCTAGTGGCCTCCATCCACCTTAAGAAAACGCACTACCTACCACCATGTGTGAGCCTCGGCTTGGCCACGCTTAGGCGTGCTCTGAGGATTTGGGTACCTGGGCCCCACCTCGGACCCAGGACTCTCTGGAGGGGGCCCTGCGTGTCTTTAAAACTCCCCAGGAGATCCTAACAGATCCTCTCCGTCACTCGCCACCCCCCTGCTCTTCTCGGTCCTCTGAACTCCCCACCACAGGGACTTTGCACGAACATTTCTTCCCTTTGGACTGTTCTTTAGTGGGACTCACTCTTCGCTGTGTTCGGAGTCTCAGCTGTCACCTGCCGGGGGCTTCCCCTGTCCGCCCTGTGCACAGGAGCCACACAGTCCACCGTGACTGGCCACCCGCTCAGAACTCCGCTCCACACCTGCACCTGTACAGCCTGGCTCCAATGCTTTTCTGTCTTCCCTCTAGAATGCAGGATCCATGAGGACAGGGACCTCGCCCACCGCTCAGCATAGCACTGCCAGCCAGGAGCTATCATCATGCCCGGGACAGAGGACGGACTTAACGAAGCTTGTCTTTAGTTCTGACTGTGAATGTAAGATGCGTGTGGCTCAGAGAGAAGGGTGGCGGTCCAGTTGGCTCTCTTTCTTTTTCTTTTTTATTGGTGCATTGTAGTCATACACCTTAATGGAGTACCCGGTGGTGGAGGCACACATGCGCACATCACCCAGTTAGCCCTTCCCCAGTCCTGTCCCCTCCCCTCCCCCTCCCTCCTTCTCATGCGTGGCTTAGTGACTGACTTGATATGTTTAAGTACATCCTGTGCTTTAGAGAGTCTCCCTCTTCCCCTCCCAGCCCCTCAGGTCACCTTATTTGCTCATCTATGGTTTCTCCTTTTTCATCTAGAGTTCCTCCTATGACCCATTTCTTCCTAGCTTTCCCATATTAGGGAGAGCATCCGATTTCTTACTTTTTTATGACTGACTGATCTCACTTAGCATAATGTCCTCCAGTTCCATCCATTTCCCTGAAAATGATGTAATTGAGTTTTTTTTGATGGCTGAGTAAAATTCCACTGTGTACATATCCCACAGTTTTGTAATCCATTCATCTGTTGATGGACATCTTGGCTGGTTCCATAGTTTGGCAATGGTGAATTGTGCAGCTATGAACATAGATACACATGCATTAGTTTGGTAGTTTGGTTTCCTTTCTTTTGGGTAGATACCCAGAAGTGGTATTGCTAGACAAATGGTCATTCTTCTGAGGATCCTTCATACTGTTTTCCAAAGTGGTTGCACTAATTTGCAATCCCACCAACAATGTCTTAGAGTTCCCACTTCTCCACATCCTCAGGAGCATCTGTTGCTGTTTGTGTTTTGAATGATTACCTTTCTAGTTGGAGTTAGGTGACATCTCAGGGTAGTTTTGATTTGCATCTCTCTGATTGCCAATGATGTTGAATATTTTTTCATGCATTTATTGGCCATTTGAATGTCTTATTTTGTGAAGTGTCTGTTTAATTTACTTGCCCATTTTTGATTGGGTTATTTGTTTTCTTAGTGCTGAGTTTCTTGAGTTCTCTGTATATTCTAGATATCAGTCCTCTATCAGAGGAGTAGTTGGCAAAATCTTCTCCCATTCTGTTGGCTCTCGGTTGAGGTTCTTGATAGTTTTATTGTATAGAAGCTACCTTTTTTGAATTGCAAAGGGCCTCTCTAAGTAGCTGAGGCTGTCCACGAACTGTGATCCTCCTGTCTCAAACACCCAAACGCTGGGATTACAAGCATGTGCCACCACACCCAGCTCCAGATAGAATTTTCTTAACTTTTATCTGCATACTTTTCTGCAAGGTTTAATTTAATGAAAAGAACTTTGGCCAAGTCCAGACTCTCCCCTTAGAGAAGCCAAGTCAGCTGGGCATAGTGGTGTACTATGTAATCCCAGCACTCGGAAGGCTGAGACAGGAGGATCGAGGTTCACAGACAGCCTCAGCTGCTTAGTGAGGTCCTCTGCAACTTAGTGAGACCCTGATTCAAAATAAAGATTAAAAAAAGGGCTGGAGGTATAGTTAGGAGGTAGAATGCCCCTGGGTTCAGTTCCCAGTACTGCAAAAAGGAAAGAAAGCAAGAAAAAAGAAAGCAAGCAAGCAAGAAAGAGAAAGAAAGAAAGGAAGAAAGAAAGAAAGAAAAAGAGCTAAGGGTGTAGCACAGAGGTAGATAGCCACTCTGTTCAATTCCCAGTACTGCAAAAAAAAAAAATAATGTAAATAAAAATAAAAAATAAAGAAAGAGAAGGATGTAAAGAAAGAAAAAGAAAGAAAAAAAGCAACATGGAAAGTGTTTTTTTTTTTCCTCCCTGGAATAAGGGCTTGCGTGGGCTTTCAGACAGTATAATCGCCTCTCAGGGCTGCTATTTTGTCTGGAGATTGTGTGACGACTCTGATTCTCCCTTTAGGCCACGAGTGAGAGGACCACACGCAAGAGGACAACGGGCACCAACCCACGGAGGCCGAGATTGTTTTGAAGTATTCAAAGAGGAACCGAATGCCCAGGAGAAGCTCTCGATTTCTTTCTACGTACAGAAGCTGAATTGCAAGAGCTATCTCTTTACCACTCATCAGCGGGTCCAGTGTGAAGCCGGCCGGCTTCAGAGAGTTAGTTAAAAGAGGTGGCTAAGGGCCCGTCTCCTTATCTCCCTTTCTTCAGGTTGGATCTCACCAGACACTTAGCAACTCTGACAAGAGCTGCGTGGTGTTTAAAGGGGCCTGGCCTGGACTCCCGTCCGACTGATTGATGGAGAACTTGAGGGCCCAGCCTGGGACGGGCTGTAGTAGGGCTGAAGTTAAAAAGAGTGACCACACTTAGGTCTCCTTAAATATCCAACCTCATTGCAATAGCTTAGGCACGGCCCAGAATCCCTGGGAGAGCCGGATCATTTTAGTTTCAAATGATGCTTGTTGTGAAGAGAATCTTTTTTAGAAGTTAGTTAGTTCTTTTTTTTATTTGTTGTCCTGGGGATGAAACCCAGGGACATTCTACTTTTGAGCTACACCCCCAGCCCTATTTTTTAATTCTTTATTTTGAAACAAGGTCTCACCGAGTTGTAAAGCGCCTCACTAAGTAGCTGAGGCTGTCTGTGAACCTGGATCCTCCTGTCTCCGCCTCCCGAATGCTGGGATGACAAGCGTGGTGCTTCCATGCCCGGCTTGAAGTTGGTTCTTCTAAAAGTTACCCCGACTGAGCCCTGCAGTGTTTATTTAAGAGATCAGCTTTCATGGCAGTGATCAAAACATCCAAGACTGAGGGTTTTTTTCAGCACTGGGGATGGAATCCAGGGGAATTCTACCTACCAGCTAAACTCTCAGCCCTATTTTTTATTCTTTATTTTGAAACAGGGTCTCACGAAGTTTTGGAGGACCTCACTGAGTAGCTTAGGGTGGCCGGGAACCTGCGATTCTCCTGTCTCAGGCTCCCAAGTACAGGGTTTACAAGTGTGCACCACCACACCTGTCTCCAAGATTGAGTTTTGATTCTATTTCGTTGTAGTTATTTTATTGAGGATTTTTTAAATTGAATCTCATATCTGAGTCTCAAAATATACTAAGTGAATATTAATTACTTTGAACCCACCAATTCACTACATGAACTCTGATTAAAAGCAAATATTGCTCTGTCAGTAGCATGCCAATAGCACTTGGCTTGTGTTTATTTATTGGTCCTGGAAATTGAACCCAAGGACATTTTAGCTTCAAACTATACCCCCGGCCTGTTTTATTTATTATTATTATTTTTTTTTACAGTTCTGGGGATGGAACCCAGGGTCATTCTACCTCCAAGCTACACCCCCAGCCCTATTTTTTTATTCTTTATTTTAAAACATGGTCTCACTGAGCTGTGAAGGACCTCACTATGTAGCTGAGGCTGTCCGCATGTCCGCAAAGCACGATCGTGCGCCACCACGCCTGGCCTTATTTTTTATTTTGAAACAGGGTCTTGCTAAGTTGCTGAGGCTGGCCTCAAATTTGTGAGCTTCCTGTCTGGTTTAGCCTCCCCAGTCCTGGGATTACAGGCGTGCACTATTGCTCCTGGCACAGTGCTTGTTTGAATCACATATATCTCTCTGACATCCACTGTCTTTCATTAATTAGGGGATTCCTATGTTCCCCTCATCACAGCTCATAATTTCAGGACACCCTTGGCCAGCATCCATCCAGGTACATCATAGCTAATGAGACAGAAATGGTGGAAACCAACCTAGTTGATGTTAGTGGACTTGTCGAAGCATTTAAAGCCACTCTCACGATGTAAGTGTGTTGCAGTGTGCTTCGGAAAGCAGGGCTTCTAATCCATCGAGCTTTCAAAGTAGCTCTCCTTCCTATTAAGCCTGCATTGAGAAGTGGGTTTAATTTGCCAGAGAACTTTTTTGCAATAATTACAGGACTTGCAGATTAGCATGAGTGAACTGGCATGATTCTGTAGTTAATAAAACACTCACACACACACACACACACACACACACACATTATAACACTCAGTTGGTTCAAGGTCCCTTGTAAGAGAAATATGAGACATTCCTGATAGGCCAGTTTTGAGTCCAAGCTAGTATATTAATATCTACTTAGGGGAAGGTACTTTTCAAGTGATGTATCACGCAACAAACTCTTAAGAAAAGGCATTATTCTGCTATTCAGAGGTTTCAAACTTGTAGTAGAGGAACAATGGCAGAGAAATTTCATGGATTAGAAGCTACGTAGTGCATTCGTTAGGTGATATTTGTTTTGCCAACCAGTCAACGCAGCTCTCTGCTCTAGTCCAGCTTTATATGAAATGCTGTAATTATGCACTGAACTTGAACAACTTAAACACTGTCATTTGTTTAATGAACATTTTCTAAGTACTTTTGGGTGTCCAGCTCTAGGCTAAGATCAGGGGATGAAATGCCAACAGGCAATCCTACCTGAATATTTCTGCTCAAAGGTCCTATAACTGGAGTCACCAAAGTTCATTCAGATTGGTTAAAACTGTGTGTGTGTGTGTGTGTGTGTGTGTGTGTGTGTGTTGCTAGGAATGGAATACAGGGGCATTCTACCTTCAAACTACACTCCCAGCCTTATTTTAATTATTATTTTTATTTGCAAAGAAGATCTCGATAAGTTGCTAAGAGCCCCACTAGGTTGTTGAGGCTAGCTTCGAACCTGCGATCCTCCCGTCTCAACCTTCCAAGTACTGGGGTTATGGGTGTGTGCCACCATGCCTGGCTAAAGCTATTTTCTTATTGCATGTGGTTGAACTTGAAGGAATCTGTCAAAGTGGGTTAATTTCTGCCCTAAGTCTATTTACTTAATTCTCATTGATCCAAATAGTCCCCTTTGATTTCCTCAATGCCCCCTCACTCCTCTCCTAATGTGTATTATTTTGGATAGATGTATTCTTGCAAAATGTATATTAATTTATTTGTGCTCAGGTTTTATTGACTTAAACAAATGGTGATGTGTTATACATTTCACTTTTTTTTTTTTTTGGTAACACTGAAGGTTAAACACAGGAACAGTCTATCTCTGAACTACAGCCCCAGCCCTATTTCATTATTTTATTTTGAAACAGCATCTCTCTAAGTGGATGAGAATCTCACCATGTTGCCAAAGCTGTCCTCCAACCTGTGACCCTCCTGACTCGGCCTCCCAAGAAGTGGGATTACAGGCGTGCCCCACTACACCAGCCTCGTCTTTCACTCCATTTTGACTTGACTGTCTTTTCAGTGTCCACACAGGCGGACACATGCATATCTGTCCCTTGCTTCTGGCAGCTGATCAATAGTATTTCACCTATTCACTCTCCCCAATGGCTTCCATCTGCCTACAACCATAAATAACTCCAAAATAAACATTCTTGAGTAGCTCTCCGTGAGGATTTCTTGAGATAGACACCCAGGAACAGAACTGCTGGATCCTGGAATCTCTTTGTATTTCATTTAAGTAAGTAGCACCAGAATGCCTTCCCAAATGACCCGAATCTACATTCCAAGGGGAACACTGGCCACCAGCCCTTGGCATCCACCAGCTAATGTCTTCCAGGCTACTCAGCATAAAGTGATCATCTGTGGCCGCTTTCATTTGAATTTCTCTAATGATTCGTTACTTCGGGCATCTCTGCACATGCTGCCTGGGCTTTGGGTTCTCCCCTATCAGTGACCGTCTTCCCATTCCATTAGCAAGTTACCTTGCATGTCCCAGGCACAGTGTTTACAACTTCAAGGGACGCGAACTTCTTCATTCTTCATTGACGTCTCCCTTCACCGCGTTCTCTCCTACAGAGAAGTCCTTGACTTTTATGTCACCTTATGCATCAGTATTTACATGTTCAAATCTTGCCTTAGCAGGGCGTGGTGGCGCACGCTTGTCATCCCAGCATTCGGGAGGCTGAGACAGGAGGATGGCGGTTCACGGACAGCCTCAGCTACTTAGTGAGGCTCTTTGTAACTCAGTAAGGCCCTGTTTCAAAGTAAAGACTAAAAAAATAGGGCTGGGGGTGTAGCTCGGAGTAGAATGCCCCTGGGTTCCATCCCAAGTACCAAAAATAAAAAAAGAATCTTGCTTTAAAAGTTTTTGCCTAAAGCCGGGTGTGGTGGCGCACGCTTGTAATTCCAGCGCTTGGGAAGCTGAGACAGGAGGATTGCACAGGTTCGAAGCCAGCCTCAGCTACTGAGTGAGGCTCTCAGCAACTTAGTGAGACCCTGTTTCCAAATAAAATAGAAAATAGGTCTGGGAGTATAGCCCAGAGGTAAAAATGTCCCTGGGTTCTACCCCCAGTACCACCAAAAAACAAACAAACAAAAACAAATAATAATAACAACAACAACAAAGTTTTTGCCTAGCTGGGGTGGTGCACGCTTGTAATCTCAGCATTTGGGAGGCTGAGACCGAAAGATCACAGTTCACAGACAGCCTCAGCTACTTAAAGGGGTCCTCTGCAACTTAGTGAGACCCTGTTTCAAAAATAAAGAGTAAAAAAATAGGACTAGGGGTATAGCTCACAGGTAGAATGCCCCTCGGTTTCATCCCAGTACTTAAAAAAAAAATTATTTCCTAATTAGTATTATCTCTCAGAGTTACAATGATGGCATTATAGTTAAAATGAAGATAGTTGAGAATACACTGTGAGTCAGGCGCGGTGGCGCACGCTTGTCATCCCAGCATTCGGGAGGCTGAGACAAGAGGATCGTGGTTCGCGGACAGCCTCAGCTACTTAGTGAGGCCCTCTGCAACTCAGTGAGACCTTGTTTCAAAATAATAATACAAAATAGGGCTGGCAGTGTAACTTGGGGGCCGAATGCTCCTGAGTTCTATCCCAGAGCAACATATAAAAAAAGCATACACCGTGATATGGAATAAAATTATATGAAATTTGGGGTTTGCTTTAAAATGCTTTGGCAAAGTAAAAAAAAAAATGCAAAAAAGAGGGGGGATAGCAAAATCTTATTACCTTTTTTATTTTTTTGGTGGTACTGGGGGTGGAACACAGGGGCTTTCTACCTCCGGGCTATACTCCCAGACCTATTTTATACTTCATTTGAAAACAGGGTCTCACGAAGTTGCTGAGGCTGGCTTCGAACCTGTGCGATCCTCCTGTCTCAGCCTCCGAAGTGCGGGGATTACAAACATGCGCCAACATGCCTGACAAAATCTTATTAACTTTTAAATCTGGGTGATGGCTATATATTCTGTCCTTTTTTATTTTATTTTATTTTATTTTTGCGGGTTTGGGGATGGAACCCAGGGGCATTCGACCTCCGAGCTATACCCCCTGCCCTATTTTTTTATTCTTTACTTTGAAACAGGGTCTCACTGAGTTGCAGAGGGCCTCACTAAGTAGCTGAGGCTGTCCGTGAACCGCGATCCTCCAGGTCTCAGCCTCCCGAATGCTGGGATTACAAGCATGCGCCACCACGCCCGGCTATATTCTGTACTTCTGAACATATTTGAAAAATTTTAGCCTGAAAAAAATGAAAAGCAAGCACTTTCCTTTCTTTAGGTCACAGTTTTCTGCATTTTCTTTTATTAATCTTATAACTGTACTTTTCACATTTGGGTCTTTATTGTGGTGTGTGGTTTTAGGCAGAGATCCAATTATACGTCTGTTTGTCACCCCCCACACATACACACATATTGGGTCTGTTTTTCAAAAAACCATTTACCAAATTACCTTCTCTTTATTGCTTTATAGTACCACAAAATTACCAGCCGTGATCACACACCCGCTGCTGTCTTAGGCTGTCTGGGCTGCTGTCACAGGTACCGTTGACTGGGTGGCTTGTGACAGACCCTCGTTCCTCACAGCTCCGGAGGGGTAAGTCCACGATCAAGAGCCAAGATCAAGGATCCAGCGGATTCAGTGTCTTATGGGGCCATTTCTTCACACTGGCTCACGTTCTCGCCGTGAACTCACATAACTGAAGGGGCAAGGGAGCGCTCTGGGGTCTCTTTATAGCCACTAGTCCTGTTCATAAGGGATCTTTCCTCATGACCTTTACTTCTTATGGCTGCTTTGTTTCCTAATATTACCCCCCTAAGGGTTAGGATTTCTCTCTTAATTTTTGAAGGGGGGGAGTGGTAACTGGGAATTGAACCCAGGGACGTTCTACTTCTGATCTATGCCACCAGCACTATCTTATTCATTTATTTACTGGAAACAGGCTCTCACTAAGTTGGTTAGAGCTTTGCTAAGTTGCTGAGGCTGTCCTTGAATCTGTGATCCTCCTGTCTCAGCCTTCCAAGTACTAGGATTACAGGCCTGTGCCACCAGGCCCCGCTAAGAATTTCTTTTTTTTTTTTCTTTCTTTTTTTTTTTCTTCCAGCTAAGGATTTCAAAATAAGAATCTTGGGGGACACAAACAGTCCATTGCAATTGGTGTCTCTCTGGCCACTTTATTCTATTCCAGTCATTGATTTGTTCTTGTATTATTACTACTCTGTTTTTACTACTAAAGCTTTATACTATATCTTGATATCCCTCTACTCTTATTTTTAAAAAGATAAATTAAGCCAGGCGTGGTGGTGCATGCTTGCAAGCCCAGCGTTTGGGAGGCTGAGACAGGAGGATCGCGGTTCGCAGACAGCCTCAGATACTTAGTGAGGCCCTCTGCAACTCAGTGAGACCCTGTTTCAAAATAAAGAATAAAAAATAGGACTGGGGGTGTAGCTAGGAGGCAGAATGCCCCTGGGTTCCATCCCCAGTACTAAAAAAAAAAAAAAAAAAAAAAAAAAAAGATAAGTTAGTTATTCATGTATCTTCTATATAAATTTTAGATATATTTATCAATTTCCTAAAAACAAACCCTCACTGGTCTTTGATTAGAGTTATACTGAGTGTATGGATACAATTAGAAAGAACGGACAGATTCACAGTTCTTTCATATCTCTTTACCTAACATACTGACTTAATAAGAGAATAATGTTTCTATCTCTCTTCTATCAGACTCTGGCCAGTCCATGATTATTTATCTATTAACAAGCAAGAACTTAATTGAACCATCATAAAAGTAGAGAGAACTGGTTTCAAAATACTAAATGGGTGGCAAAGATATCAGAAGTCAGAGTCATAAAAAGGCATTTATTAAGCTCATAATTATTGTTGGCACTCTGTTAGATCTAGTACTCCCGCCAAAAGAAACCCCACAATCGTGCATATCATATTATTTAAGGGTTTACATTTAAACAGACAATACTGAGCAGATAACAACAAACAATATTTAGCAGTAATTAATAAATAGTTTAGAAAATGGAACCTACCCTATAAGTGTGTCGACAAATTGTGAATAAAAATATATTTTATACAAAATGTATATAAATAAAATATATTACATATAAATATATATTTTGAAGATATATATTTAAATATATTTATTTATATATTCAGACCCTGGTAGTATATTAAAAAAAAAGAAAAGGTAATATTCAGCACCTGTATTGATAAACCCTCAGTTTCCCATGGAAAAAGTTAGCTATAAATTTAAGCTGGGTTTAAGTTGGCAACGCGGGTCATTTTTCCCTCATTGCATTTCTTTCTGTACTAGGATTGAAGCCAGGGGCATTCTACTTTCAAGATACACCCTCAGTCCTTTCTATTTTTTGTTTTGAAACAGGGACTATCAGATTACTGAGAATCTCACTAGGTTGTTGAGGCTGGTCCGGAACCTGTGATCTTCCTATCTCAGCCTCCCAAATACTGGGATTAAAAGCGTGCACCACCAGGACCAGCTAAGCAGTTGTACTTTAGGGGTGGGGGGAACTAAATGGTTAAGAAAAACAAAGGACATGTTGGAAGATAACTAGAAAGATCTGGAAGAGATTAACTTGGACAGAAAGAAGAAAGAAAGAAAGAAAGAAAGAAAGAAAGAAAGAAAGAAAGAAAGAAAGAAAGAAAGAAAGGAAGGAAGGAAAGAAAGAGGAAGGAAGGAGAAAAGAGAGAAAGAAAGGGAAGGAGAGAGAAATGGGGGGAGGGAGAGAGAGGGGGGAGGGAGGGAGAGAGAGAGAGAAAGAGAGAGAGAGAGAAGAAGAAGAAGAAGAAGAAGAAGAAGAAGAAGAAGAAGAGAAGAGAAGAGGAGAGCGCAAGCTTAAATTCACAACAATGAGAGTGGGAAGAATTTTCTCTTTTTGTGTGTGTGGCACTGGGGATTGAACCCAGAGGCATTCTACCTCTAAGCTAACCCCCCAACCTGATTTTATTTCGTATTTGAAAACAGAGTCTCACTAAGTTCAGAGGGCCTTATCTAAGTTGTGGAGGCTGGCTTCGAACTTGCGGTTCTTCTGTCGCAGCCTCCCAAGTGCTGGGATTATAAGTGTGCAGGAAGTTTCTTTTCAAGATTCTCATTCCCTCTGTCAACAGTCACTAAAGTGTGGCTTTCTTTGTGGATTGCATTCCCTCAACCCATCTCCCCCTTCTCTGACATTTATTTCCTCTCTAGTAGGCTGTAAGCAACTTGCACTAGACACTTGCCAAATCCCATCTGGAAAGTTCATAAGAGACTCAGGCTCTTGGAACAGGTCGGGGGCTGGCTGTCTCTTAGGTCGCCCAGTCCTGGCTCTCCCAAGTGGCCAGGCAAGTGGGGGGGACAAGGTGCAGCCCCGCCCCACTCAGGGCTCAGGTTACTTCCTTCTGTGGCCTACTTGGCTTGGCTTTCTTCTGTGGCAGCAAACTGGATCTGTAGCCTCAGCCAGCTGTCACGAAGCTGCAGGGTGCAGGGTGTCAAGGCCCCTGGGAAAGTCTGGGAGTCATGCAAGGTGCACCTTAGCCCCGCAGGGTTCCATGACTTCCCCCAGGGTGGGCCGAGTGTAGACCCCAGCGCTGGAGATCAAAATGCCCGTTATCCCGGAGGCCAGGTCTGTAGACACTGAATGCGGGCTCGTCAGTCTTGGGGACCAATTTCTGTTTTCTAGACTAGAGCAACTTCCACGCCTCCCTCTTTATTACCTATTATTACAGTCATAAAGTTTTCTGGTTTCCTCCTGTCTTTTCCACCTCCCTTCCCTTCAGCTTGGAAGCTAAGTCTTTTTATTTATTTATTTTTTTAGCTATTTTCATGGACAAAATACAAAATACCATGAAATTTTCCAAACAGGTACAAATAGAGATCATAGTATGAATTTCCCAATCCATCCATTGCCTACCTTTATCAAGTATCAACAAATAGGCAGTTTTCTTCCATCTTACCCACATCCACAACCCCTCTTGGTTATTGTGAAGAAATTTTAGTATAGTGTTTCACCTGAACATGTTTTGGTATGTAAGAGAAAGGGCTCTTGCTCTTTCTCTCTCTCTCTCTCTCTCTCTCTCTCTCTCTCTCTCTCTCTCTCTCTTCCAGACCTGGGTATTGCACCCAGGGGCATTGTACTGCTGAGCTATACCCCCAGCCCTATTTTTTATTCTTTATTTTTTGAAACAGGGTCTCACTAAGTTGCAGAGGGCCTCACTAAGTAGCTGAGGCTGGCTGTGAACCTGGGATCTCCTGTCTTAGTCTCTCAACTATGCCCAGCTCTTTCTTTCTTTCTCCTCCCTCCCTCCCTCCCACCCTCCCTCCCTCCCTCCCTCCCTCCCTCCCTCCCTTCCTTCCTTCTTGTGTGTTACTGAGGATTGAAATCAGGGACATTCTACCTCTGTACTATATTCCCAACCCTATTTATTTTTATTTTGAAACAAGATCTCTCTAGGTTGCTGAGTCTCACTACTTGCTGAGGTTGTCCTAGAACGTGTGATCCTTCTGTCTCGGCCTCCCAGGTGCCACCACAGGCATGTGCCACCGTATCAGGCTCTAAAAACTCTTCTCTAAAAACTTAATTTTAATACCATTATGAACCTTAATTTTATCAAGTATCCGATTCACATTTGTACTTTCCCAGTTATCTTAGATTTCTTCCCCCTCCTCTTCTTCCTCCTCTTTCTCCTCTTCCTCTTCTTCCTCCTCCCCCTCCTCCTCCTCTTCCTCCTCCCCCTCCTCCTTCTTCTCCTTCTCCTCCTCCTCCTCCCCCTCCTCCTCCTCCTCCTCCTCCCCCTCCTCCTCCCCCTTCTCCTCCTCCTCCTCCTCCTCCTCCTCCTCCTCCTCCTCCTCCTCCTCCTGGTCTTTCTTCAATTTATTTGTCTGGATCCAATAAGGTTCATACATTGTAATTGATGGACCAGTTTACTAAGTCCCTCCTCTCCTCCTCTCTCTCTCTCTCTCCCCCTTCCATCTCTACCACCCTCTGTCTTCATCTCGTAATTTCTTTTACTGAAGAAAGTCGGCTTTTTTTCCCACTGAGTTTCACAGAGCCTAGGTTTTGCTGATTCTGCTTTTCTGGTGTTTTTAGGAAAACGTGTTCCACTGTCCATCGTGATTCCCGCGCAGGAGCAGTCAGGTCTAAAGGCGTCATCGGTGCTGCTGTCATTGGTGAGGGGACCCTGGATGATGTGCACGCGTCCTTGGGAGGAACAGACTGTTCCGTTGTCTCTTCTTACGACCTTATCAGACATCGCAGCCGTTGCCTAGAGCCAGGAGTCAATCAGGGCTTACAAATGGTGGTTTTTATTGCTTCTTTACTAGCTGGAATATTTTGTAGAAAAAAAAGTCTCTTCATCAAATATTCAGTTATACTGAGCTGTAGATCATAGGGAAGAAAAGGGTAAATCCTTAATTCTGCCTCTCTGTCAACCAGATTTTAGATTCTCCAGTTTCTCCAGCATCTCTCAAAGATGACTGATGAGGTTGTGTGTCTGTTTTTGTGGTGAGGTGGGTCTCGTTGTGAACTGATGTACTCAAGCATGATGTAGGCAAGTAAATACAATGATGTGTTTTAAGCCATTACATTTGGGGTGTTTTTTTTGTTTTGTTTTTGTTTTTTTGGTGGTATTGGGGGTGGAACCCAGAGGCCTTCTACCTCCGGGCTATACTCCCAGACCTATTTTATATCTTTTTTTATTTGGAAACAGGGTCTCACTAAGTTGCTGAGAGCCTCACTAAGTAGCTGAGGCTGGCTTCAAACCTGCACGATCCTCCTGTCTCAGCCTCCCAAGCGCAGGATTCCAAGCATGTGCCACCACGCCCGGCTTTGGGGTGGTTGTTACTCGGCGACAGGTAACTCTAGCGGTCCATTACGTGACTAGAAAGGAGTGTTAAGGTGTTTTTCACGATCATTCTCTTGGTTCTTTTTGCGGCATCCATGAACCGAGGTTCCGACCTTGATGGGCAGCGCCAAGGGCTTTAGAAACCACCATCCATTTTGCACCATTCACACACAGCGGGTCCCTGATCTGCCCCAGAGCCTCACCTCGGTCCCTGTTTGAGTCTCCGTGTGTTTGTTTCCATGGATTTCAACTCAGTGGTGACTCGTTTACTTTCAGTTGCATGCCCGAGAAGGCTTTCTTCTGAAGGCCAAGAGCTTCAAGCAACACTGGCCAGCACGTTCCGCCCCCACGGAAGCCAGCCCTGCCCCATAGTGCGTCGCTTGGGGACTGCCAGAACTGGCTTCCTGGCTGAGTGACTGTGATTGGTTTGGAATCTCATTTGAAAACAAGACACCAGCACAGCTTCAAATCATGTGTCTGTCTCCTATTGTGGTGCCAGCAGTGTGATGGTAAGACTATGTAAATATAATTTTTAGCAATTTTTTGGGAGTACTGGGGATTGAACTCTGAGGCATTCTACCTCTGAGCTACATTTCCAGCCCTTTTAATTTTTTTTTTTTTCCGTACTGAGGATGGAACCCAGGGGCATTGTACCTCTGAGCTACACCCCAGCCCTATTTTTTATTTATTTTTTATTTTTGAACAGGGTCTCACTGAGTTGCAAAGGACCTCACTAAGTAGTAGCTGAGGAGGTCCTCAAACCAGGATCTTCCTCTCTCAGCCTCCCAAATGCTGGGATTACAAGCATGTGCTACCACGCCCTGTAATTTTTGTTTGTTTGTTTTTGTTTTTTAATTTTGAAACAGGGTCTTGCTAAATTGCCTAGGTTGGCTTCGAACCTATGATCCTCTTCTCTCAGCCTCTTAAGTACCAGGATTAGTCATGCACCTCTACACCTAGGCAATTTTTAGTAACATTTTAAGGGCCGCGTCTACAGGCTTCATGAGTAGGCAGATTTCCAGCAGGAGGAATTAACATACGTCTAGGCTGGTTCACTAAGGTCCTCTCGCTCCTCAGTTTTCAAGCACGGCTGATTCTTTCCTATAAAGTACTTTATAGGCATCATCTCAAATGATTTCTAATTTTAAAAAAGACACCTCAATAAAACAAATTCTCACTGCATCTAGCAACCCACTGGGACTTAAGCTCACCTGCAAGTCGCAGAGTTGTAAATGTTACTAAACTCAGGTGTGTACAGGGCTCACTCTATTCCCTGGAATGTGACTCTTCACCAATGTCATGATCGGGTTCCTGGGACCCCTAACCAGGCACCATGGGGGGCTGTTAAAAGGCGGAATCTGTCACTTTGGTATTCTTAACTCTTCAAGCAAAGATCGTGACCTACCTGGAAGATGTACACAGGCTGACTCTCTCCTCTGCCCCCAGGTTTAGGTGCATAGAAGTTTTCTAGAGGGGAAAACTTCTAGAAGAAGTGGAGGACAGAGGAGGAGACAAGAGCAAAAGAAAAGAGAAAATTTCTTGACATAATACGATGCTCCATAAGGCACAAAATGTATAACTTAGGCCAGAGGGAAATACAGTAGGTTTGTACTCTTTTCCGGCTTTGTGTTTTAGTGCAAAATCATAAGGTCACAACAGAAGAACAGCAAGAAAATACTGAAAGAAAATAACAAGAATAAATATTCTGACAGGCCATCCTCCTCCAGCAGGGTGATGTTATCTTTGATCAAGTGACGACAGGGAGGGGGGCAGCGAGAACAATTCTGAAATTCGGAAACAATTCTGGGACAGCCTCCATCAAATTCCACGGCACCTAGCTAAGCCGGAAGCCTGGCAATTTGCACACGCTCTTCTATACAAGCACGGACACTCTACTGCAGAGAGGGTAGTTTACAGCTGAAGAGAACGCTCACGTTACAGAGACTTCATTACTTTTACAAAATATGCACCAAAGGACATTTACTAGTGCACCGAGAGCTATTACCATAAATAATTAAAACTAAACTATTCTCCTCTAAATAAATGCATAAACTACATTTGGGTGATTCAGAGGACTGAGCTTTCTCGACGTACTGCTTTGTACACTTTGCTTTGAACACACCCAGCCAATTAAAATCATATTCCCGGTCCTTCCAGGGAGACCTTATGAAGCAGATTTTGATGGGGCACAAGAACTTAGGATGCTCAGATACTTTCTTCTATTTGTTCTTTTTTTTCTTACAGTAATTATTTAGAAGAAAATGAAAATGTTTATAGGTATCTTTGCATGAGGAATTCATGGTAGGATTTTACACAATTCTCTGATAAACAGCTCAAAAGCCCGAGTATTAAGCAACAAGGTATTTTTCAAGTACCACTGCCCCGTCACAGAAGCCACTGTGATTTCCATTGAGAGCTTTGCCTTCAGGGTCCTCCAAGAGCATAAAACGAGTCAGGCATGGTCATGCATACCCGTGGTCCCAGGACTTGGGAGGCTGAGACAGGAGGCTTGCAAGTTCAAAACCAGCTTCAGCAACTTAGCGAGTCCCTCTCTCAAAATAAAAAACAAAAAGAATTTGACGTGTGCCTCGGAGATAGAATACCCCTGAGTACAGCCCTCAGTCCCATAAAGAAAAAAAGAAGAAAAAGAAGAAGAAAAAGAAGAGCCATCACAATGTGATCAAAAGGACTTTCTATGCCCTGTGATCCGACACCATACTCCTGTATTTAACTCAGAACATTGAATCAGAGACCTCATAAGTAGCTGGCTTGCTTCCATGCGAGTCCTGAGGGAAACTCAGGTTGCCTTCAGAGTAGAGAGCTTCTTTCGTTTTCTAGAATCAGGCTCTGCCTTGGTTGCTCCACTGCCCTCTGGGCATATTCTATTTGGAGTTTCCTAGAGGTGGGCAGCTTTTAGAAATCCAGGGATCCTGAGGGCTGTAGAGTTGACCTGAGTGAATCTATTCTCAGAACTGAGCTTAATCTGCAGGCAGGCCACAGGGACCCTAACCTAGGTTTTAATTCCTGGAGTCTCTTTAAGTAAAACCAGACCTCTCCTTCCTCTATTTTGTTTATGTATGTATTTTAATTTTTAATTTTGGTTTTCAGTTCTTGGTACTAGGGATTGAACCCAGAGGCATTCTACTTCTGAGCTCTACCCCAACCGTTTAATTTTTTATTTAGAAATGGGGGTCTTGCCATGTTACAGTGCTGGCCTCAAATCTGCAATCCTTCTGTCTCAGCCTCCCCGGTACTGGGGTTACAGGTGTGCACCATCACACCCAGTCAAGCTACCTTCCTTTATTGGTTTCTACTACCAGCCAAACCATCTTTATTGGTTTCTACTGCAGGCTGTACCAACCATGGGGTTTGCTAATGTCATTGCGATCTTCCCTTGGGCGGTGGCGGAACTGGCCCCTGACCTTCCTGATGTCGGTGTCTATTCCATTCTGGGGGCAGACAGAAGTAATCTCCTGATTTTCTGTTTTGTTCACCTCGGATGCACCCTTACAGCACTTCTCAGCACTCTCCCGAGAGCCACCGTCAACTGTGGTGTCAAGCGTTAGACTTCTAAAGAACACCTATTTGCTACTCTGATGCTAAAAGTCTTCAAAACTCAATGCAATGCCAAGTAGAGTGATATTCTAATAAAACACCCAAAGCTCAGTGTTTATATCAACTGTTAGACCTGCTAATATGGGCCAATGCTTAGTGGAGAGGAAGGACAGGGTGGGGTATAAATTTGGGGCAAGGAGCAGACTGTTCTGTAAAATATTCTGAAGAAGCAGAGATTAGGTTGCAAAACGAATGATCACTCTGCCTACTATCTGTCTGGTGCAGACGAAGTTTTCATAAAGCAGTCATTTTTTTTTTAGAATGAAAACACTCGACTTTCAATCCATTTGTTACTCTGTTTTACTTAATCAGAAACTGGAATGTGATGTATTTTTATAAATATTAAAAATGTAGCCAGAAAGAAGAGATCAGGAAATAATCTGATTTTGAATGATTTACCGGCTCCCACACTTATGAAATTTGTTCTGTTCTACAAACGAGAAAGGAAAGAACATGGAAGGGGAACTCTACAAGGCAGAAAAGTGAGACCCAAAGTGCGTACTACAAAACGTGATGTAAATAAAATCAAAGAATTTTAGTGTAATAATTATAGTGGCCAGAGATTTTGCCATCAGCAGGCTGGTGGAGGCTGTGTCTTCAAGTATTTCAAGGTGCAAAATTGACCTGGTGTGGTGGTGCATGCCTGTATTCCCAGTACTTGGGAGGCCGTGACAAGAGGATTGCAGGCTCAAGGTCAGCCTCAGCAACCTAGCGAGGCTCTCAGCAACCGAGGGAGACCCTTTTCTGAAACAAATAGTAAAAAGGCCTGGAGTGTAACTTGGAGTTAGAATGATCTTGGGTTTGAGCCCCAGTGTCACAAAAAATAAAATAAAATGAAATAATAAAATAAAATTAAATTAAAATTAAAATTAGTTAGAAAACTGCAGTTTGGAAGATTATATCTAGGTGGGGGCAGGGAACTGGAGTTTGTCTTTAGGGCATCGCATTTCTGTTCACTTTGGTAAATCTTCAGCAATATAAGTTGTTTTGTTTTGTTTTTGGAGGCACTGGGGATGGAACCTAGGGACATTCTACCTCTGAGCTATACCTGCAGGTCTATTTTTTATTCTTTATTTTGAAACAGGGTCTCACTAAGTTGCAGAGGGCCTAAGTATGTAAGGCTGGCCTCGAATCTGCAATCCTCCTGTCTAGCCTCCCCAGCACTGGGATTATAAGTGTGCACCACCACACCCAGCTAGAAATATAACTCTAAGGCCCGTTAGTCCGTGACCCCAACGGAAGCCATAAACTAACCACAAATGCAGACACTTCTGAGAGGTGAACTTTCTACTTCGTTATTTCAATTATCAACCTCTCCAAAGATAAAAAATATTTCCCTACAAAGTCTGAAGCCCAACTACTACAGACCTAAGAATTCTTTCCTTCTTGGGAGACTCAGACGAGGCTGTGTCCAACCATTTGCTCACATGGTGATCAGGAGCCCCTGATGGCCACAAGCCGGAGGCCTAGGCCAAACTCTTCTCTAGTGTACACCCAGGAGCCAGCACCCCAAGAAACAGAGCAGGCATGCACCCACGCTACCCGGGCTGTGTACAGAGGATGGAGACACAAGTTATGGGGCCAGGTAGAAAATGAAAATACAGAGCCTTTTGGTCCAAAAGCAGGAAGAACAAATACCAGTAAATGTACTAAAGTATATAGCTCTAATGCACATGATGTACATTCACACACGTATCAAAGTCAATCACTAAGCCAGACATGAGAAGGAGGGGGGAGGAAGGGACTGGGGTGGGAACTGGGGAAGGGCAAATGAGTGATGATGTGTGCATGTGTGCCTCCACCATCTTGTACTCCATCAAGATGCACGACTACAATGCACCAATAAAATAAATAAATAAAATATATAGCTTCTTTTTTTGTTGGTCTTTTGGTCCACCTCTAGTGGTGTGGTTTTGTTGTTGTTGTTGTTGTTGTTTTGCTACTTAATGTCATACTCCCTCTGGTACCAGGAAACTCAGAGCAAATGTCAGACTCCTGTAGAAATTGCCAAAGACTCACCTGGACCCAGCTTTTGTCAGGATCCTCTGAGCCTTCCTTTTGATTAAACTTCAACCTTTTCCAGTTGGGCGAGCCTCCTGCTAAGTCAGTTTAGAGAAAATTCTCCACTCTTGGTGTCTTCTCTTGCTGGCCTGCTTTCAGAAGAATGCTGTTAACTTAGTTTAACAAGGACCCTCTATCCCTGATGTCTGTCTTCAGCAATTTCCATCCACTGCCTGCCTGGCTCTGAGAGCTTCACCAGCCCTCGCTTCTCTTTGCTGTCTTTGGTGTTGAGCCCTGTTTTGTTCCTCTGTTGAGATAGTCTTGATGCCTGTTGCAATTGTCCTGAGTAAAGTTCTCCTTATTACTTTAAGTGTGTGGAAAAAATATTTTTTGTTAATCATAGTTAGGGTGCTGTGACTTAGATAGGATCAGATTCACTATGGGGAGTTTATCGAGGCTCTGTGAGTCCCTGGGGGTGCAGAGCTGGGCGTTCTCCCGCAGGGACCGTGGCTTCACTTACGGCATTGTTGAGCAATGCTGTGGATCTCTGGAGGGCGTGGTAAGCTCAGCCGCCACTGCTGTAAGTTGTAGATTCTGTCCCCACCTTTGCTGGGTTGAACCATGAAGTCTCAGACCCAGGGAGTTTATAGCAGCTGTGCGAGTCCCTGGGGGCGCAGTGCCGGGCGTTCTCCTGCGGTGACAGTGGCCTCACTTATGGCGTTGCTGAGCACTGGTCTGGGTCTCTGGAGAGTGTGGTGAGCTCGGCCACCACTGCTGCAAGTTGTAGCCGGCGTTTGCACAGGAGGAACTGATGGCTTACAATTCTGATGATTTGCAGCTGCTTACTTCAGGTCCTTGTTTTTTCCTGTTCACCCTTGGAGTCGGTTGCAGTGAGGTAAGATGGTGCTGCTGTGGTGCCCGTGGCTGCAAGGCAGGTGGGTCTTTTTTTTCTGGTGTTGTTGAGAGCACTGCTCTGTATCTCTGGAGGGTGTGCTGAGCTCAGCTGCCACTGCTGCAAGTTGTAGCCGGTGTTTGTGCAGGAGGACTTGAGGGCTTACAGTTCTGATGATCTGCAGCTGCTACCTCAGGTCCTTGGTTGTTCTCCTGTTCATCTCTGGAGTCAAGTGCAGTGAGACAAAATGGCATTGTTGTGGTGCCCGTGGATGCGAGGCGGGCGGGCTTCTTTTCTGCTCTCTGATCGGTCTTCTAACCTTTTTCTCTGCCACCTTGCACTTATCGTGTTATTTTTTTTTTAGTTATGGTGTTTTCTGGCTTTTGTAGAATGCTGTTTTTAAAGCAATGGAGATCAGGGTCAGCAGGACTGACTGGGATGTGCTGCTTCCCTCGGTCGCCATCTTCCTCAAAGTCTCTCTCACTGCTATACTCTAAAAGATGAGACCATATAACTTAGAGGACAGAAGATTTCTTTGCTCATGGTTTTCTTGGACATCCTGGGTTCAGTCCATGTAAGGCTGGCGTCTAGATCTCCGGGCATGGTAGCGGAGGTGGAGGGAGGGAGAGCTCATGGGCTCTGCTCCTCACATCCTGGAGGCCAGAAGCAAAAAGGAGAGTGAGGTGAGGAGAGAGCCCTATGTAGTTCCCAGGCTATACCCCAGGGACGCCTGCTTAGTAACCAAGCCCTGCTTCCTGCCTGGCGATCAATACTGTGACCTCGCTTCTGTGAGAGCTGGGGGACAGTCCAGATCCCAACCATATACCTGTTCTCCCTCCACAACTAAAGGTGGTTTGAGCCCAATGCCTAGAAATCCTAAAGGGCCGCCCTACCACTGAGTCTCAACAGATTTCCCAGCAAGTCCTTTATGAACGAAACCCAATTTAAAAAAAAAATCTTGTGCCGGGTGTGGTGGCGCACGCTTGTAATCCCCGCACTTGGGAGGTGGAGACAGGAGGATCGCACAGGTTCGAAGCCAGCCTCGTTGGCTTATGAGACCCTGTTTCCAAATAAAATATAAAATAGGTCTGGGAGTGTAGCCCAGAGGTAGAAGGGCTTCCAGGAACCCCAGTACCACCAAAAAATAAAATAAAATAAAATAAACTTGTACTGTTCTCTGTATTGTATTATCTCTTCTTTGTTGTTGTTGTTGTTGTTATTATTATTATTATTATTATTATTATTATTATTATTTGTACTGGTGATGGAACCCAGGGGCATTTTACCTCTGAGCTATACCCCAGACCTATTTTTTATACTTTGTTTTGAAACAGGGTCTCACTGAGTTGCAAAGGGCCTCACTAAGTAGCTGAGGCTGTTGGCGAACTGTGATCCTCCTGTCTCAGCTTCTGGAATGCTGAGTTTACAAGCGTTTGCCATCACGCCCGGCTCCCCAGCCCTATTTTATTTTATTTTTATTTTGAAACAAGGTCTCATTAAATTGCTGAGACTCACACTAAGTTGCCTGGGTCCCAAGTCCTGGGGTTATAGGCATGATCCGCCATGCCAGGCAGGATTCTCTCTTTGACCAAACTTTAGTCAGGCTTCCCTGAGCTCTCCTCTGACCGGCCTTGACCTTGGCCCTGACCTTGCTTGTCCGGCATAGCCCCATGGTGGCAAGAAGCCTGCTAAATCGTTTAGAGGCACCCCTACCCTTGATATTAGCTAATCAAACTCCTCCCGCCCCATCTTTGACACCTGGTCACCCTGGCCTCCTTCAGTAAGAATCTGGTTAAGTGGGTTTAACAAGAATCCCTTTGCCCTCTTCCAAGTCGCTTCTTAGTAATCCCACTGACCTTTAGGATTTAGGGTTATAATCCCCTAAATCCCAGCTGTGTCTGGCCTTGAGCCCAATCTCTCTCCCCGCTCTGGTAGTAGTCCTGACACTTTCCACAATAACTCTGAAGAGAATCTTTCTCTTCACCAGTACTCTGCCTCTGCCTACAGTGCAGTGACAGCGTGGCTCCTCATAGGTCTCTCTGCCACCTGCCACACCGAGGGCCAGGCCGGCCCCAGGGCAGGGAGGCTGTGCCAGGAATCTCCAGGAGAGAGCCCCGCCTCCTCCTCCCCGGGAGCCTCTGGGGCAGACACACCTGTGCCCAGCAGCAGAGTCAACACCACCCGCAGAATGAAGAGGTCCAAGCAGGAAAACAAACAAAACTGCTGAGAGATTTGCTCTGGGGCGTCTAAGGACAGCTCCTGAGAAGTTTCTAGAAATAGCAAGGAAGACTTAAAAGAGACCACGTCTCAGCAAATAGGACACCAATAATTTAGTAACCAAAAGGAAATGTAACTTCTTTTCCAAGTTACAGGCTGCAGAGGCCAAAATGTATCATTTGCACACCCCACACACCATGAATAACTGGGATTAGCATTCCTTTTCCCAAACACAAAGAAACAAAAATCTATGGCTATTGACTGTTTTAAAAGTCAAAATATAGGGGCTGGGGACGTAGGTCAGTGGTAGAGGGCCAGCCTAGCATGTGGGAGGGCCTGGGCTCCATCCCAACATTGCAAACATAAAACAAAATAGAAATAATTTCTTGAAAATAGGAAACAAACAAAAAAGTAGACAAACTGGACTTGATCAAAATTGAAAACTTTTGAGCCGGGCGTGGTGGCGCACGCTTGTAATCCCAGCACTCGGGAGGCTGAGACCAGAGGAGCGCAGTTCGCGGACAGCCTCAGCTACTTAGTGAGGTCCGTCGCAACTCAGTGAGACCCTGTTTCAAAATAAAGAATACAAAATTGGGCAGGGGGAGTAGCTCGGAGACCAAATGCCTCTGGGTTCCATCCCCAAACCCGCAAAAAAAAAAAAAAAAAAAAAAAAAAGGAAAACTTTTTTTTTGCCCCAGTGGTACTGAGGGTTGAAGGCAGGGGCAATGTGCCCCTGAACTACATCTTCAGCCCTGTTTTATTTTATTTTTTTATTTTGAAACAGGGACTCACTGAATTTCTGAGGCTGGACTCAAACCTGGTATCTTCCTGTCTCAACCTCCCAAGTATTAGAATTCTAGGCAGGTGGCACCATACCCAAGTAAAAGTGAAAACTTTTGAACTGGGTGCACAATAGCTCAGTGAGATCCTGTTTCAAAATAAAATAGTATTGGTGGTATAGGTCAGAGGTAGAATGTCCCTGGGTCCAATCCCTACTACCTACTACTACTACTATAAAAATTTTGCATATCAGCCAGGCGTGGTGGCACATACCTATAATCCTAGGACCTGGGAGGCTGATGCAGGGGGACCATGGGTTCAAGGACAGCCTCAGCAATGTGGTGAGATTTCAGAAACCTACCTAAGCCAGGCGTGGTGGCGCATGCTTGTAATCTCCGCGCTTGGGAGGCTGAGACAGGAGGATCGCGCAGGTTCGAAGCCAGCCTCAGCTACTTAGTGAGGCTCTCGGCAACTTAGGGAGACCCTGTTTCTAAATAAAATATAAATAAGGTCTGGGAGTATAGCCCAGAGGTAGAAAGCCTCTGGGTCACCCCCAGTACCACCACCAAAAAAAAAAAAAAAAAGAAAGAAACCTACCTAGACCCTGTTTCTAAACAGAAGATGAAAAGGGCTGAGGGTGTAGCTCAGAGACAGAATGCCCCTGGTTCAGTCCCCAGTACCACAAAAACAAAACAAAACAAAACATCAACAAAAAGTTTTGCACAATGAGGTAAACAGCAGCCTATGGAATGAGATAAGATATCTGCCATTGCAGGCCTGGTAGAGAAATTGCTATTTATAAAGGGAGATAGTGTTTAATGGGTGTAGTATTTACTGGGTGTGGACTTTAGTATGTGTTAATGAAAATGTTCCGGGCATGGTGGTGCATACTTATAATCCCAGTACTTGGGAGGCTGAGAAAGGAGGATCGCGGTTTGCGGCCAGCCTCAGCTACTTAGGCCCTTTGCGAATCAGTGAGACCCTGTTTCAAAATAAAGAATAAGAAATAGGGCTGGGGGTGTAGGTTGGAGGTAGAGGGCCCCTGGGTTCCATGCCCAACACCACAAAAGAAAAGAAAAGGTCCTGGAGGGGGATGGTATAGGATGGCTACGAGTGAGCGTGCTTGGTGTGTGAAAGTGGTCAGTTTTATACTGTATACCTTTTGTACCTTTTGTACAGTAGAAATGCCAGAAAAACTCAACTACCTCTATTACCCAGCATTTGTACAGCTATAACCCAAAGGCCTGAACAGGGTCTCTGAGTTGCTGGCGCTGGCTACAAACCCATGATCCTCCTGTCTCAGCTTCCTAAGTACTGGAATTATAGGCGTGCATCACCATGCCCGGATTTATGTGGGTTTTATCGATGTTTTGTTTAGAAAAAAAAAAAATTCTAAAGCTTACAGACGCAGTCCAATGAACTTCCTTATACCTATCAGCTGTGTTCATCGATTGTTAACAAAAGAGAAAAATTTTCTCTCTCTCTCTCAACATACAGGTAAAAAACATATACTTATCATTTTATTACTTTTGATGAAATATTAACAATTAGAGAAGTCTCGGACATCATGATTCTTTATCCCTAAGTAATTTTAGCTCAGAGCTCATTAAAAAATGATCTTATATTACACATCTATGGTACGACGACCGAGTTCAGAAAAAAGTAACCCTGATGATGAAATACAGCCCAAAGCGCACATAACTTGCGGTAACAGAGCCGGGCGTGGTGGCGTACACGTGTCATCCCAGCACTCGGGAGGCTGAGACAGGAGGATCCTGGTTCGCGGACAGCCTCAGCTACTTAGTGAGGCCCTCTGCAACTCAGTGAGACCCGGTTTCAAAATAAAGAATAAAATATAGGGCAGGGGGTGTAGCTCGGAGGTAGAGTGCCCCTGGGTTTCATCCTCAGTACAAAAAAAAAAAAAAAAAAAAAAAAAAAAAGCCGTAGCTCCCCCCTTTATAGAAAAGAAATAATCTTTTCTATCCAGAATCCGACCCAGGATCCTGCACTGCGCTTTTTGTCTTGTTTTTTCATCTTCTTCCAAATGGCACTTCAGCCTTTCAGGACATGAAGGAATTTGAAACGCACAGGTCAGCCGCACCATTCCACTGACGGCTGCTGGTCTCATTGTCTACGAGGATTCACGTTAGGATTTCAGGGGGGAATACTACAGCGGTGGTGTAAGGTTCTCCCTGGGACTTTACACCAGGAGTCACAGGCTCTGTCTGTCTGTCTGTCTGTCTGTCTGTCTGTCTGTCTGTCTGCTGGCTCCTCCACTCTCAAGTTACCATTTCCCCTTTATCATTGCTATTCTTGGGAAGTAGTTGAAGGCCAGGGAAACAGGCTGTCCAACTTGAACTCCATTTCTCTGATAGTTGCAAAATGGAAGTTTTCTAACTCTACTTTTATTAAATATCAAAGTGTTGTGGTTCTGTAGAAAGCGGCCCTATTCTCTTATTTTGCAGCTGTATCAAAAATAAATTCTTTTTTTTTTTTTTTTGGTGGTGCTGGGGGTGGAACCCAGAGGCTTTCTACCTCCGGGCTATACTCCCAGACCTATTTTATATTTTATTTGGAAACAGGGTCTCCCTAAGTTGCCGAGAGCCTCACTAAGTAGCTGAGGCTGGCTTCGAACCTGCGCGATCCTCCTGTCTCAGCCTCCCAAGAGTGGGGATTACAAGCGTGCGCCACCACGCCCGGCTTAAATTCATTTTTTGACTGTTATAGTGAAAAAAGTGTGCTCATGTTTTGGCCTACACAAGACACCAAGTTTTCTTTCGAAAATGTAGAAAATCTTTTGGATGAACTCAGGCACGGAAGAATACGCTGGTATTCAATGTCAGGCCTGTCTCCAAGATAAAAACATAGAGAGTGGGGAAAACATTTTAAAGAAATATGAAGCTGGGCATGGTGGGTGGTGTGTGCCTGTAATCTCAGAACTTGGGAGGCTGAGACAGAAGGATCACAAGTTTGAGGTTAGCCTCAACCATTTATCAAGGCCCTCAACCACTTAGTGAGACCAGGGTTCAAAATATAAAAATAAAGCAGGACTGGGGTATAGGGGTTCAAAATATAAAAATAAAGCAGGACTGGGGTATAGCTTGGAGGTAGAATGCTCCTGGGTTCAGTTCATAATACCACCAAAAATAGTAAATAAATAAATGAATAAAAAATTAAAAAATAAAATTTAGACATTAGCAAGAAAGAAATCATATTGATTTTCAGTATTTATTTCTTTAAAGCTTATTTTTAAATGGGATGAATAATTATAATTGTACTTAACTGTTTAAATAAAGTACATTTGTAAAGCTGGGATTGGTGGCGCACGCTTGTAATCCCAGCATGGGGGGGGCTGAGACAGGAGGATGTCAGTTCGCAGACAGCCTCAGCTACTTAGTGAGGTCCTTTGCAATGCAGTGAGACTCTGTTTCAAAAAATAAAAAGAATAAAAAAATAGAACTGGGGGTGTAGCTCGGAGGTAGACCGCCCCTGGGTTCCATCCCCAGTACCTCAAAAAAAAAAGTGCTTGAGGCTCCCGAGGGCTTTGATCCCCAGCATAGGTATTAGCAAAATGCCCAAGTGAGTTTTTGTGGTTTTTTGTTTTGTTTTAGGTGCTGGGGATTGAACCCAGGGGCATCCTACCTCCAGGCTACAGCCCTGGCCCTCTTTTACATTTTTAAAGAGGGTCTCACTATGTTGCTGAGGAACCTGGCTAAGTAGCTGAGGCTGTCCTTGAACCTGAGATCCTCCTGTCTCAGCCTCCCAAATACTGGAATTGCAGGTGTGCGGCACCATGCCCAGCTCAGCCCCTGGGTGATTCTCAGGAGCAGCCAGCTCGAGATCACTGTCACTTTTGCAGAAAACAATTAGGCCTCAGGCAGGTTAAGCTTCCAGGGCACTTCATCCCTCCCGGCTGACATCTGTTTCTTCCCAGAGCCTCTTTTCAGCAGCTATATCCACCGGTCCTACCCCTGAGAGCTCCTCCCTGAGGGTACCCCAAAAATAAACTTTCCCTTTTCTCCAGTTTCCTCTTCTGCAACGAGCCCCTTTTGTGGGAAACATTTCTATGCTATACATGAAACCATAAAGCTCTACATTGCACGAACTGTAAATCTCATGAGGATTTTTTAGTTAATTCTTAAAATATCTATTGTCTGCCAGGCACGGTGGCGCAGGACGGTAATCATAGTACCTGGAGGCTGAGACAGCTGGATCACAGGGTGGAGGCCAGCCTCAGCAATTTAGCAAGACCCTGTTTCAAAATTAAAAAAAATAAAATAAAATAGGGCTGGAGGTATAGCTTACAGGTAGAAATGCCCCCGGCAGTACCACCAACCAACCAACCAAACAAACAAATTGTTTATTGAAACATCAACAAAAATGTGTCTTCTGTTTTTTTTTTTTTCTACCTTGCCTCTGTCCTCTGATGATGTAGGGAAAAATTCCCTACACTCTTTTTTTTTTATAGTACTGAGTTCTTTTTGTGTTTTTGTTTTTGTAGTACTGGGAACTGAACCCAGGGGCATTCTACTCTGAGCTATACCCCCAATCCTATTTTATCTTCATTTTGAAACAGGATCTTGTTAGGTTGCTGAGGGCCTCACTACTTGCTGAGGCTGTCTTCAAACCTGCGATCCTCCTGTCTCTTTTCGGGACTACAGGTGTGCCACAACACCCAGCTGTATGCGTTTATTTTATTCGCTAGAGCTTGAGCTCCTGAGAATATTCCATTCCTGATAAGAATTCCCAATCTCTCCACTCGACACCCTTCTTGGAGGTCCTGATGATTTCACTGAAGCAAATATATCAATCTACATATATATATTTGTATGCATATATATGCATGTGTACACATATACGCTCGTTATATATAGCAGAACGTTCGACTGCTGTGTGCCTCCAGTTCTTTGTACCACAAGGGAACTGGTTTATGCAATCTCAAATTTTCTCTTCTCAGTCTTCAACAGGGAAGAACACCTCAAAGCTTTCTGCTGCTGCGTACTGAAAATCATAACATATATAAAGATAAAAGTACATGTAAAACTAAAACTTAAGCCAAGAGAACACAGGTTTACAATTTTTAAAAATTTGTTATTTTGAAACAGGGTCACATTAAGTGACTGAAGGCTGGCCTCGAACCCCAGATCCGCTTGTCTCAGCCTCCCAGGATTGCAGGTGTGCAGCATCAGGCCTGGCCAGATTTTTTGATTTATTAAACTTGCTCTGACACAGGCCCAGAAGCAGTTAAATTAGAAGAATTGGATGAGAGTGGAGTTCGTTATTGTTAAATAGTAATAATAACAAACTTCCGATCAGTAGTTAAAGGACTTTGCTGAAATGCTTCTAAATCCTAACATGAACATTTCAACACCATAAAATAGAGTTCTGACGGAATCCAGTGCCATAAACCCTTGCCCAAACATGAAACATATTCCAGAAACCTCTGATTTCAGCAAACTTGTGTTCATCTAAGTCAAAATGCTGGGAAAGTAGAGTTCTTTCAAGTCCCAAACGCAGGTCGAATCTGAATGAAGGTTCTCGTTGATCAAACCATCTCCATGTTGCAGCATCTGTGGCTCTGGTCACGATAAGTAATCCTGGACGATGCTTGCTTACCATGATATCCGGCCAGGAAAGATGCACTTTTACCAGGAGAAGTCCCAGGCTGGATGCTATTTATACTGTGTGTGACAAAAGAAAGAGAGAGACGAACCGTCGTAGTGCACAGACATTTTTCATGCAACGTGAAAGTAGCCATCTTTGTATAACTCGCTCATTTTCTCTCCGCCTCAAAGATCTCAGCAACACAACGAGATCACACCTCCACTGTCGGTGTTTCCCTTCGCTCCTTTTAAGATGCGAGCGCGACGTTGACCTCGGCATTCACCATCAGACCACTGACAAATGGCGCCGTGCTGCTTAGGCGAGAATACGCGGTGCCTTGTGGGAACAAGGGCTCGACACTTGTCTAGATGGTGCACGTGTTCATCATGGTTTTCACGCCACTTTTATTCTATAAGAGCCCCTACCCCACTTTTTTCCTTGAGCACATCAATGTGCTATGAAAACGTGTGTGTGTGTGTGTGTGTGTGTGTTTTCTGTAAGATGTCCCCATTCTGCATTTGGTAGACTGTCTCCTTGTGGTTAATTTGTTCCTGTGCAATTAAATATTAGAAATTCAGAAGCCAACCCTGGTCTTAGAAGCCTGGTAAATCGGGCACGGTAGTGCATGCCTGTGATCCCAGGACTTGGGAGGCTGAGACAGGAGGATCCTAGGTTCCAGGCCAGCCTCAGCAGTTTAGTGAGGTGCTCAGCAACTTAGTAAGACTTTGTTTCAAAATAAAGTAAAAATATGTTTGGAGGTGTAGCTCAGGAATAGAATGCCCCTGGGTTCAAGCCCTAGCACCACACACATACACACACACATACACACACACACTAATAATAAAATAAAGGCTGATAAGATTCTGGAGAAGGTAGGGTTCGTTCCAAAATTGCCCAATATGAAGCTACATAATTTTGAAGAGGTCACTAATAAACTAAACTACCATATAAAATAGAAATTAAAAACAAACAAAAAAGCTGGGTGTGGTGGCGTACGCTTGTAATCCGAGTACTTGGGAGGCTGAGTCAACAGGAGGATTGCAGGTTCGAGGACAGCCTCAGGAAGTAGTGAGATTCTCACCAACCTAGTGAGATCCTATTTCCAAATAAGAAATAAAATTGGTCTGGGGGCATAGCTTGGAGGTAGAATGCTTCTGGGTTCAACTCTTGTTACTGCGAGCGCGCCTGGTATAGTAGAAAAAATTCAAGAAATAAAGTCTTCGGATAGGAGATGCTCGGTTTCTCATGATGCTTCTTGGCTTTTGAATTTCTCATCAGTGGAATTCAGCCACACTGAGGGCATGGTGTTGGGGACTTTCTTCTCACACTGGTCTTAAGGGCCTTTGGTATCAGTCAAGAAACTATGCTGGTTTCTGAATGTTCTTTTGATTTCTTTTAAAGGCTCACAATTGCTTGTAAAATGCCACATTTCTTTTGAAAAATGTTCTACAGCTTAGCTCGAGCCAGAGCACAGGGAGCTCGGACAACTTCTTAGCCTCCCCTCAGCTCTCCACATGCAGGGCAGAGCTGACGTCCTACCGTGATAGGGCAGGAAATAAAGCCTGTGGGAGACTTTGGTCATCGAAGGGCTTCCAGAGACAGGGCTAACAGCACAGGAACAGGGCTCAGTAATCATAAATAGTATATATATATAAAAAAACAATGCTCTTTCTACACCAAGAGAGGCCTCAGTCTGTTTGAATCATGGAGTCAAAATACAACACCCAGCCAGGCCTGGTGGTACAGCCCTGTAATCCCAGTGGACTTGGGAGGCTGAGACTAGAAGATTCACAGGTTTGAGGCCAGTACATTGTAGCTTAGTGAGACCCTGCTTTAAAAAAAACTCAAATAGGTCTGGGAGTGTATCTCAGTGGTGGAGCACCCGTGGGTTCAATTCTCAGTAGTGTATGTGTGCACATGTGCGCGCACACGTGCGCACACACACACACACACACACACACACACACACACGCACTTTCCAAATCCTCTCAGTCAAGGTGACAATGACCTGCTATCTTCTGGACTCCTGATTTAGGCATGATGAAATGGGAAAATTAATTATTTGTCCGTTTTATTATCTTTTTTATTGTAAAAGATCACTGTGCCCAACCCCATGATTTATCTAACTGTAATGATTATGACCATTTTGCCAGTGTCAGGGAATAGTAACTTTAATATTGGGGTGAGCTGCATAGTTAAGACTGTCAAAACAAGACAATGGCAGGTGGGCTAAAGACTGGCAGAGGACAAAACCAGGTGAAAGTTAAGCGCAATGACAGTATGGTGGTTGCGTCTTTAAAAATAGTCTTAAACCGGGCGTGGTGGCACATACTTGTAATCCCAGTACTTGGGCAGCGGAGACAGGAAGATCGCAGGCTCACAGCCAGCTTTAGCTACTTGTGAGGCCTTCCACAACTGAGTGAGACTGTTTCAAAATAAAAAATTAGAGCTGGGCATGGTGGCACACGCTTATAATCTCATCGTATGGGAGACTGAAACAGGAGAATTGTGGTTTGCGGACAGCCTCAGCTATTTAGTGAGGCCCTTTGCAACTTAATGAGACCCTGTTTCAAAGTAAAGAATAAAAAATAGGGCCGAGGGTATAGCTCAGAGGTAAAATGCCCCTGGGTTCCATACCCAGTATCACCAAAAAATATAATAATAATAATAAATAAATAGACAAAAATAAAGAACTTTAAAAAATTGGGCTGGTAGAATGCCCCTGGCTTTAATCCCCACTCACACACACACACTTTTGTTAGAGATGACTATGGCATATAAGACTTTTTTTTAAATTTTAAGAAGGAAAGAAGGGACAAAAGGAAGGAAGGAAGGAAGGAAGGAAGGAAGGAAGGAAGGAAGGAAGGGCGGGCCCAAGATAGGGAGGGAGAGAGGGAAGGAAGGAGGAAGAGGAGGAAAAAGAAATAAAGGAAAGTATACCAAGAAGGGATACATGAAGCTAAATTAACATTTTTGTGGTGCTGGGTATGGAACCCAGAGACATCTACCTCTGAGTTCCACCCCCAGCCCTAGTTTTTATTCTTTATTTTGAAACAGGGTCTCACTGAGTTGCAGAGGACCTCACTAAGTAGCTGAGGCTGTCCTTGAACCAGGATCCTCCTGTCTCAGCCTCCAGAATGCTGGGATGACAAGCGTGCGCCACCACCCCCAGCTTGTTTTTTTTGTTTGTTTTTAACCTCAAGAATGCCAATGAAAAGTACTTTTCATTCTAAGACCATATTCATAGATACAGGTGAAAAAGTGCTGAGGACATTTTCTGCTTTACTAGCTAAAATGGGTAAACCTTATCCATTTAGGAGTTTAGCCCTAACAATATGAATTACAGTGTTTTTCCCAAAGCCACACCCACCTGGAGAATTTGGCCTTATTCAGTGATACATTTTGGTTTTATCAAAGGCCTCTGCCCAGATAAGCAAAAGCTACTACACAGTGGATGTTAGTACCGTGACTTCCGTGCCCAACACAGAGTTCATCAGACTTAAAATCCTGACAAAATATTTCTCATAAATTCTTTTGTTCTTCAAAAACAAAAATGGGGGGGGGATTAAACTCAGGGGCAGTCTACTTCTGAGCTACATCCTCCTCCCCTTTAAAATTTTTAATTTGAAAGGAGGTCTCCCTAAATTGCTTAGGGCCTTACTAAGCTTCCAGGACGGGCCTTGAACCTACAACCCTTCTGTTTCAGCCTCCCCCAAATTGGGGTTATAGGTACGCACCACCGTGCTGGGCTTTTGAAATGAAAGAAACAAACATCAACTAAGTATTGAACTGGAGATCTGAACTCGATTAAAAAAATTAGCCCAATTTTGTATACATTAATTTGTCAGGGCAAGTTCTTAGTAGAATCCTAGACATTGTAGAGCAGCTGTTAAATTATGAGTAGACCAAAATGTGATTACTTTTTCAAAGTTGGAAGACAAGCAGTAATTCTTTAAAAGTCTTTAATGGCATCTTCAGTGATGTATCTCTGAGTACTCATTCTCTTTTGAACAGAGGCCACGCGTGGGACAATTGAGGCAAGTCAGAGAGAGACCAAGAATGGGTTCCGGAATGAAAAACCAACAATTAACCCGCATTAAGATTTATGCCTTAAAACTGATGCTATTTGTTTTTCGTTATACTTTTTAACAGAAATAAAAGGTAAGTGTCCAATTTGCAAATGAATCGCCCGATCAGTATGTGTTCACAAAGCGATCACTTCTGTGTACCCACCACCCACGTCAGAAAACACAGCGGTGCCCAGCCGCCAGGGACCAACCTCCTTTCTTGATCACAGACCCTGTTCTGTGCTTTGTGGCCCACTATGGTACTGGGTTATGGGTTTTTTTTTTTTTGCCACTTTTGCATTATTTATTTTATTTGGTACTGGGGATTGAACCCTGGAGTATTCTACCTTTGAGCTACACCCCCCCCCGGCCTTATTTATTTATTTATTTATTTACTTACTTACTTACTTATTCATACATACATTATGGGTATTGAACCTAGAGGCATTCTACCTCTGAACTATACTCCCAGCTTGATTTTTTATTCTTTATTTGAAACAGGGTCTCACTAAGTAGCTAAGACTGACTGCGAACCTACGATCCTCCTGTCCCAGCCTCCCAGGTACTAGGATTACAAGCGTGCACCACCATGCCTGGTCCTTTCTTTATTTGGAAACAGTCTCACTAGGTTTCTGAGAGCCTTGCTATGTTGCCGAGGCTAACTTAGAACCTGCAATCTTCCTGTCTCAGCCTTTCAAGTACTGGGATCATAGGTGTGCACCACCACACCAAACCACTTCAGCCTATAAATGGAACTGTGAGTCATGGTATTTTTATGTGCACATTGTAAAATTCATCTACGTTCCTACTGTGGTGTCATTTCACGGTCGAATTGTTGTATGACTATTCTACTCATCCAGGCTTCTGCTGAGAGGCATGTGGGCTTCTTCCAGTTTGCAGAATTACGAATTAGAGCTCTTACGAAGTTCTTTTGCTATCCTTTGGAGGCACGAATGTATAGCTGTTGAATACAGGTAGCTGGCATTTGTGTTTATAAAACCTGAATTTTTTTTCAGTGCAGGGACCACATTTTCTTTATCTTTCAGGGTCCCAGGACCTTCCAGTGCCTGATACTTAGTAGATAGATCTTCAATGAATCTTGGCTAAATGAATGAATAGATGATTTTTTGTGGGCGATGGTTTTTCCTGCAGGACTTAAGACCATGCCATTCGCGTTAGGAGGTTGTGCAGTGCCGCTGGAATCTTTCTGGTTACACACGTTTGTCAATTTCCTTTCATGTGAGTTTTCTCACAGAGATTGTCTAAATCGTGCACCTGTAGGTTCACACTGAGTGACTGCGTCCCAGTGGGCTCTCCCAACAACCACGTGGACATGGAGACAGCCTCTGCCCAGGGTGGTCACAGCCTGCCGTTTTGCTTTGTGTACTGCCTGATACTTGGGCTCAAAAAAATCACTTACCACTGAGTGTGTATTCCACAGTTATCTGTCTGCTCTTCCCCCACGCTCCCAGTATGTTATACAGTAACTAGACTTACAATATTAGCTCTCACAAGTTGGTTACATAAACTTCAAAAAAATGAACTTTAAAAGTTTTGGTTTTTATCTTTTTGAGGTGTAGGCGTAGGACAAAAAAGAGCCCTTTCTGAGACTGTGTTTACATTTAACGGGAGAAGCTTGTGGCATATGCCGCAGGTGCTGATACATCGTCCAAAGAAACCGCTAGCAGTATTAGTACCTTGCCTTATTTTACTCCCTCTAGTTTGGAAAATGTTACTTTTCCATTGTGGGCGGCATTTATTAATGTAATGAGAAGACGGTGGAACTAGGCATGTGCGTGCGTGCACACACACACACACACATGCACACACACTCACAAGCTGCACAGGACTTGGGAGGCTGAGACAGGAGGATCACAGGTCTGAGGCCAGGCTCAGCCACTAAGCAAGACTTTCAAAAACTCAGTGAGACCCTAGAGGTAGAACACCACTGGGCCCAATCTCCAGGAAGGAAGGAAGGAAGGAGGGAGGGAGGGAGGGAGGGAGGGAGGGAGGAAGGAAGGAGGGAAGGAAGGAAGGCAGGCAGGCAGGCAGGCAGGCAGGCAGGCTATGAAGTCTTCATGAAGTTATCAATACTGACAAAGCGCCGAGCCAGGTAGACTCCTAGGTCCTTCCAGAATTCAGGATTATGTGACTTCTTACAGTGACAATTGCCATGAGCAGGTAACTCCAAAGAGCAATCTCTAAAGACTTTAAAAATTAGAAATGATCATAGCTTGCTATGCATTTTTTGCTGAAGACTATCTTTAAGAAGAAATGGGTTTAGACGATCAACCCAGAGGCTTTCAGAGGGGAGAGATCTACAACGGTCATGTTGGATGGTCTGTCCAATTAACTTAGAAATATCCTTGACATTCTTTCTCTGGGAAGAAAGGCTCTGGGTGACAGTTTTTATGTGCTGTTGTTTGGGGTCGTGAATTTCTTCTTCAACATCGTTTTTAAGTCTTCAGGCCATGGGGGATGTCCTTGAATCGATCTTCTAGAGTGTTACATCTCCTTACCTGCACGTAGATACTTTCTGGGCTATTGTCCTGGGAGCTTCCACCCCCGCCCCCCCCCCAAAGTCATGGTGACATCTCTTCATTTAAAAACCACTGTTTTTTTAGGGCAGGAGGTGCAGCTCAGTGGTCGAACACTTGCCTAGCATAAGTGAGGCCCTGTGTTCCACCCCCAGCACCAGAGCAAAAAAAAAAAAAAAATAATAATAATAAATAGCAAAATGAAAGCGACTGTTCCCAGTCGTATCTTGGATGACCAATTACAATCAAAAGGGGGGAAAAAAGTAAAATAAACTTTGAAGGGAAAAAAAATCCAAACCATTTAAAATCGGTGCCATAAAACTATTTTAGAGAACTGGCTTTCTATATTTTCATACTTTCCATGTTGGAGGCGCTTATCCAGATTTTGGCGCTATAATTGTAACACCATCTTGACACTTCTACTTTTAAGCCACAACGGTTTTTTTTTTTTTTTTCTTTTCTTTTTCTTTTTCTTTTTTTTTTTTTTTGCCTTTTTCCTTTTTCAAAGAAGAAAGAAACGCTGGAGCCAAGTGACCACTACAGCATCCTCAGGAGACGTAGGTCACAAAGGGAGCAGAGACAGGTCCACGGTGACCCCATGGACCGATGCCCCGGGATTCCTGATGGCATGTGAAGTAGGAAGGAGAGACAGGGTGATGCTTGGACACGGTCTGGCAGGAGACCAGGGCACCCTATCTGCAGGTCAGAGGAAAGCACAGAAGATTCCTTTGTGGGACCCACGGAAGAGGGTCCCTGCATGCGTGTGAATTGCCCCTTCAGGGTTGACTTGCAGAAAAGACTCCTCTTTCTTCTTCCAGTTTATGGGAGGGCATCCTGGCGTGGACGTCTGCTCCTGCTCCAGCCATGGCCACGTGTTCCTGCCAGATACAGTCCCCATGATTATAGGCTGCACCACGGCAGCCTGGGCCACTTCAGAAGGAACATTTGTCCAGGCGATGTCTGAGTCATAAAAAAAAAAAGGCATTTTAGACAGCCTCTCTGGGATGGGAATTTTGAGGAGTAAGCCGCTACCTGAGCATGTACTTCAGGCTTGTTGGACACTAGAGATAGGGAAAAGTACTGGTAAACAGGCCCATCTTGAGTCCTGCTTTAGAAAGAAGAAAAAATCCCCCAAAGAGGAGCTGCATAGACAAATTGGAGAAAGGACAGAAGAGAGGAAAATCATATGTACTAAAGCTCTCTCACACGCCAGCTGCTGTTAGAGTCGGACACAGATCACCTTCCTAACGGTAATAATGATAGATGCCGGGCGTGGTGGCGCATGCTTGGAATCCCAGCATTCGGAAGGCTGAGACAGGAGGATCATGGTTCATAGCCAGTCTCCGCTTCTTAGCAAAGCCCTCTGCAACTCAGTGAGCACCTGTTTCAAAATAAAGAATGAAAAATAAGGCTGGGGTTAAAGCTTGGATGTAGAATGTCCCTGGGTTCCATCCCTAGTACCACAAAAAAAAAAAAAAAAAAAAAAAAAAAGATAGAGACTGTCTTTGTTCTCCCATTGGCTTAAGAATGTAAAGTGAAAAGAGGGTGTAGAAATTGCTCAAGGTCCTGGGACTTGTGGGTGGCAGAGTCGGACCCTACATTTCATCTCCCAGTGACCAGTCTTTTCACGTGTTGACGCTGCCTTTGGAGCCGACACGGAGGACATTGGTCTGGATAGTACAGCAGAGGTTCCTGGATGTTTTCCATATCCATTTTTTAAAAATTTTTTGAAATAGAGTCTCTATGAGTTGCGAAGGGTCTTGTTAAGTAGCCAAGGCTGTCTGCGAACCTCAATTCCCAGGTTTCCGCCTCCCAAATGCGGGTATTACAAGCGTGTGCCACCACGCCCAGCCATATCCATTCTTTTCAGAGGCAGAACTCTGGGTCCAGCTGAGAGTGTAGCCCAGCTAACAGGTGGAATTTCCCAGGCTCCCTTGCGCATGGGTCACATGACTGTGTCCAGCCAGTGAGAGGCGAGAGAAGTGCCACGAGGAAATTCCTTAGAAGGAAGCCACGTTAGCCAGGCGTGGTGGCACACACTTGTAATCTCAGTACTTGGAAGGACGAGGCAGGAGGATCCAGGCTTGAGGATAGCCTCAGCAAGTAGTGAAACTCCCATCAGCCCAGAAACACCCTGTTTTAAAATAAAAATAAAAGAGGGCTGGGGTGTAGTCCAGAGATAGAGTGCCCTTGGGTTTAATCCCCAGTAACACACACACACACACACACACACACACACACACACACGGACACGCATTTTGACTCCTTCCTCCTTGTTGGTGCCTACAACATGGTTAGAATCCTGAGACTTTATGTTTTTATGGGAATAAAATTTAAATGTAACAGAACCAAGAGATGGGATTAGCCTGGGTCCCTGGCATGGAATCTCACCTTTGGGCATCCTGCCTGGGTCTCTGACATGGGCTCTCAGCTTTGGGCATCCTTGTTGTTTTCTTATGAGAAAGACATAGCCAAGCCCATGGTAGCACACGCTTGTGATCCCAGCATTCGAGAGGCTGAGACAGGAGGATCACAATTCTCAGGCAGCCTCAGCTACTTAGTGAGGCCCTCTGCAACTCAGTGAGACCTTGTTTCAAAATAAAGAATGAAAAATAGGGCTGGTGTTGGAGCTCGGAGGTAGAATGCCCCTGGGTCCCATCCCCAGTACTGCAAAATAAAATAAAATCAAACAAACAAACAAACAAACAAACAAACAAACAGGGCTGGGGGTGTAGCTTGGAGGTAGAATGCCTCTGGGTTCCAACCCCAGTACCACAAAAAGAAAAAAAGAAAGAAAAAGAAAAAGAAAGACATAACCCATCTTCTATAAACCACCATTGAGGGTATTTCTTCCTGCTCACTGGTATTATAGGGGATACACCACCTACCTGTGACTTCACCGGTGACTTTTTTCCCCCTTCTACCGCAATACCTTCTCGTTAGACCTGTTTTACGCCTCAAGCCAATTTTACATCAGCTATTGCTTTTGCATGTCACTGACGCTCAGTTAGGATCCTTTGGTCCATATCGCTAGGCTTCCTCTTAATAGGTTTCGAGTGGAAGTGAAGAGGGGTCAGCCCTTGTCCAGGGAGTTTCCTTAAGCATGAGGAGTCCTTTTAGCAGGAGAAGCTGGCCCTCGACAGGCCCCAACATGTTCCCTGTCCCTTCCCCACGACATAGGTACTTATCCTAAGTTGCAGCCGGGGTCCTCAGCCGCCTGCGCGTCCCTTAACAGAAGCCTGTCTGCGCCCGTATAATTTGCTATTCTATCTAATCAGGGAAGCAGGCCACACACAAGAATTTCACCTGCGCGTCTGCAGTCTGTGCGCTGCATAAGGGCAAGCACCCTGATCCCGGGCCACTGGCTTCTGTGAAGAACAGAGCAGCCGTAGGCCGGCCACGCCATTGCCTCAGGCAGCGTCCGCCCAGGTGCCCAGTGGGACAGGTACGCACCGACGACAAGACTCTTAGTGTGGAAAAAATAACAAATAAAGAGGAAGAGGTGGAAAGGGAAGAGGAAAGGCAAGGAGAGGAACGCCTGGTCCTGACTGTGCTGTGAAATATTAAAATGCCAATGACATTCCCTCCGCGTAAACAGAACAGAGATGTGCAGACAGCATTTGCAGGGTGTGATAATGTCCTTAAAAGTAAGAAGGTGTAAAAATGAAATGGGATGGAAGACAGATGAAGAGGGAGAAAAGCACAAGGCAGAAATAAGTGTCGGGAGAGAAGTCCTTCAGAGCATGCAGAGAACTTGTGAAACATTTTAACAAAGGAGAGAGTCCAACATGACTCCAGCCCTTCAGTCTCTTGACCTTTGGTTAAAAAAATACAGATGTACATATATATATATATACACACACGCACATATAAAATATATACATATTTTTTGTGACACTAGAGATTGAACCCAGGGGCATTCTACCTCTGAGCTACACCCCCAGGCTTTTTATTTTAAAACAGGGTCTCGCTAGGTTTAGACTCTAATGAGAGTCTATTTCCTGAGGCTGGCCTCGAACCACCAATCCCCCTATCTCAGTCTCTCAAGTACCGGTAATTCAAGTATGTACCACCGTGCCCGGCAGATATACTAACATATTAGGAACATTTCTTCTTTTAAATAAAATTACTATAGGTAGTGTTGTATACATTACAATGTGAGACTACAATGTACCAATAAAAGTATATTAAAATGCTATAGTTTCCTATTATATTGTTAATAAAGTTGATATTTTGGAGAGTAGTACTGAGGATTGAACTCTGGGACATACTACCTCTGTGCTACACTCCTGGCTTGATTTTATATTTATTTATTTATTTATTTATTTATTTATTTATTTATTTATTTATTTGCGGCACTGGGGATGGAACCCAGGGGTATTCTTCCTCGGAGCTACACCACCAGCCCTATTTTTTATTTTATTTGTTTGTTTGTTTGTTTGTTTGGTATTGGGGATGGAACCCAGGGGCATTCTACCTCTGAGCTACACTTCTAGCCCTATATTTTATTCTTTATTTTGAAACAGGTCTCAATGAGTTGCAAAATGCCTCGCTAAGTAAGTAGCTAAGGCTGTCTGTGAACTGCGATCCTCATATCTCAGCCTCCCAAATGTTGGGATTACAAGTGTGCGCCACCACGCCTGGCGGTTTTATTTTGAAACAGGGTCTCACAAGGTTGCCAAGGCTGGCCATGAACCTGCGATCCTCTTGTCTCAGCCAGGATTACAAACGAGTGCCACCACGCCCAGCTATAAAGCTGATTTTTGAAAAATAAAATTTTGACCACTAGATCATCTTGTGAAATGTAATAGGTTACAAAATATAATTCCTAGGTTAGAAAAGTAACTTGTGAAAAAAAAAAAAAGTAACTTGTGTGGTACCAGGGACTGAACCCAGGGGTGTTCTACTTCTGGGCTATACCCACAGCCTTATTGAAATAGAGTCTTGCTAAATTGTTGAGGTTTGCCTCAAATCTTTGAAACTCCTGTCTCAGCCTCCCGGGGCGGACAGATGGGACTGCAGGTATGTGCCATCACACCTGGCAAAAAGTAACTTTTTGGTAAGGAACATTTATAATGTTTTCACAGGCAAAATACCTAAAAACACATGGAATGGTTCGGGAGACATAGTCCCAAGATATGACATCAGGGCATATTTATTTGCAGTGCCTCAGGCCTGTGAGGCTAGTGCTCTGCCACTGAGCTACCTCCCAGCACACCGAATATTTGAGGTTGAGGGAATTTGAGAGAGTAGACGGGGCAGGAAGGTGAGGCTGACACCTGCCCTTCTCCCCTGAAGCCCGTCACAGGACCCTTGTTTGAGAGGCGCCTGAAGACACAAACTCAGAGAAGAATCTGAATGCACCGGCCGTGCCAAAATGCCAATGACATTACCCTCCTCGTAAGAGCAGGATGCGCGCAGCATCCGCAGCTCTCTGCGATTAGATCACGTTCTTTTATCTCCCTAGGTCATCGCCTAGGGCTTCTCCAGCCATATTTCTGCACAACTTTCTGCTTTTCACCCAACTTGTGTGCATAAAAACACAAGAGTTTACTCATTTCTTCGCTCCTTCATCCCCTTACGAAGCTGCCCATATCGCACGGACTAAATAAATACATATGCTTTTATTTTGTTTATCCGTCTTTTGCTGTAGGCATCTCAGCCGTGAATCTAGGGATGGGCGAGAAAGAGATCGTTCTCGTCTCCTACATCGGTAGGGCGGCTACGTACGTATCAGCATCAGAAAGGAATGTCTTCAAAGTGAGAAGACCAACTAGAAATTCATGAATTAGAGTTCTGCTCATCGTTATGACGTAGAAGACCTATCTGTGTACGTACGCCCCTAGATCTTGATTAGCGTCTGAGTATATAAACATAATATTCGAGCTTGAGTTCCTGCTTCTGAGAAACTCGTACACATTCTTTGAAAGTGATATCACTCGCTATTGCCTATGAATGACAGAGCTGAAAGGTAAAGATGGTTCAAAAATGGTAAGAATTTAGTCTGTGGCAATGTGGTAAGGTAAAAATCCAATCGGGCTCGGGCACCAGGTAGACGTAGCTACAATCTACCTCTGTCACGGACTCTGAAAGCATTTAATAAAATACCTGAATTCTGAGCTTTACCAGCTTTAAAATGGGGAAATTAATCCTCTCTTACACAGCTGTCAAATTTAGCATAAAATATTTGAAAGCATTTGGTCTCTGTAAGGCACAGAGATACTTAAGAAATGTTAGCATTCTCAGTTTACCTGTCCCAGAAGTAATGTTCAAGTGTATGTTGAATTTCTACCTGCAAAACATTCTGACTTAAAATGCTCACCACCTTTGGAGTTTCTGAAACAAACCTAAAATAAAAGCATGTGTGTGTGTGTGTGTGTGTGTGTGTGTGTGTGTGTGTGTGTAATAATTGAGCCTCAGCTGACCATGGACAAATTACAAAGATTGTAATTTTTTTTTTTTTTTAACTGGGGATAAACTCAGGGCCATTCTACCTCTCAGCTTTGCCCGCAGCCCTATTTTTTTATCGCTTATTTTGAAACAGGGTCTCACAAAATTGCGGAGTACCTCACTAAGCAGCTGAGGCCGTCCGTGAACCTTAAACCTCCTGCCTCAGCCTCCCGAATGCTGGGATTACAAGAGTGTGCCACCCTGCCTGGATAGGATTGTAAGTTTTTAAAAGTCCAAGAAACCAGATACTAAATTCGAATTATTTTCTTTGAAGCCTAAACTGTTGCAGGACACGCACAGACCCTGGTGTCAGACTATCGTGGAAACCATCACAGATGCCGCGTGGATTTCAATGTGCTAGCTTTACGAGAGCAGGCTGGGTTCTGCAGGGCTCAGCCAGAGCGGCGGCTTCTGACTCACCCAGCTCTTCTTCCTGAAATGACTGCCATTTTGTGAATTTAAACAAATGCCACAAGTGCTCACTTCCATGTGTGACATTTCTGATACACTTCCAGGTTTCAAAGTGGCTAAGAGAGCCGGATTACCAGCCACGTTTGTTCAGTGTGAACAGCGAACCGACGCCGCTCTAACCCCTCTCAGGACTGTCAGTCACATTCCTCAAACATTAGCCAATGACGTTATCGTGAATGCAACCAGCTAATGGCCTTTCAACGTATGTAAGAAATACAATGAGCAGAAAAGGAGTGCTTTGTGACAGACAGGTCTCTGGAGGCACCCAGGATGCAATGGAACCTTCTAGCAGCTTCAAGTCAAAAAACAATTATGGCATACCACCTCATCTGTAATTCAAAATACAAACGATTCCAAACCATATAATAAGAATAAGGAACTCCAAGAGAATTTGGATTTTTCATATGACGATGACTATAGCAGTCTTTTTAAAGAAACGACAAATGTTAAATTTAAAACCATTTTTTCCTCTGTTTCTCTTGCTTCACTGATTGATGTACCAAGTTGTCAACTGAAAACTCCCCAAGAAGCCACCAGAATAATCTGTTGATGGAGCGTGGCTAAGTTTATTACTGCACGAGGGAGACCGACCTCTTGACCATCCTAGCAGCGCCTCCGAAGGGGAGGTCACAGGCAGAAATGTACAGGGCTGGGGTGCGGGTCTTTGGGGATTGTTTGTACCCAGAGCTTGCTTCAGCATGCGAGACAAGCACTCTACCACCAAGCTGAATGCGTGGTGTTTTGGTCCTAAGGATTGAACCCAGTGGTGTTCTGCCTCTTGAGCTATACCCCTAGTCCTTTTTATTTTTAAGCAAGTCTTGCTAAGTTACTGAGGGCCTCACCAAGTTACTACACACTGGTCTGGAACCCGTGATCCTCCTGTCTCAGCCTCCCAAGTACTGGGATTCTGGGCATGTGCCACATTGCCTGGCTGGGCGTGGTTTTTTTTTTTTTTTTAAGTGGCATCTGGTAAAGACTGGGAATGTTTACAGTATAATAGTTTGGCGTTGAAGGATCCAATGGTGAGATTCTTTGGAAATAATTCTTAAGAAGTGCACAATAGTTTGAAAAGAGAACCATTTGTCCAGAGAAGAACCGTCTACCCACATGAGTGAATTTATTGTTCACATAAATTGGTTTTGTAGAATTTCTTGATGAAAACTGTGGAATTATTCATTGCTCTACAAGTTTATTTCCTCTGGGCAAGAATTCCCGAGAACAAGCGAGGCGTGGTGGTGCACGCTTGTAATCCCCGAGGTTGGGAGGCGGAGACAGGAGGATCGCGCAGGTGAAGTCAGCCTCGCCGGCTTAAGAGACCCTGTTTCCAAATAAAAATATAAAAAATAGGTGTCTTGGAGTGTTGCTCGGAGGTAGAAGGGTTTCCAGGAACCCTAGGACCACCACCAAAAAAAAAAAAAAACCAACACAAAAGAATTCCCTAGAACAAATACGCGTCATGGTGCTACAGGAAGCCCAGTCCTCTCTTCTGATCATTCAGCTATGTGGATTCAAATGGAATTAGCTCTGGTTGCCTAACATGGAATCCAGTAGTAGTGAACCTCAACATTGTATTAGGTGTTGAGTTAGGGGAAAGAGAAGGAGGTATGAGGCCAGTTAACAAATAGACGTGCCAAATAATATCGGGGAGTCTTGGTTAGAGTTGCCTGTCTCCTCCGAAATGGCAGGGTTGAGAGACTTGGACGTTCAACCTTGGCTTCAGGCTGACCACATATATCCGAGCCCCAAGGAGCTGCTTTCTCTTCCAGGGAGAAGACACTTAACTGCACTTACATAGACCCATTTGACTGGTCTGATATGCTTAAAACTAATGGTGTGCTCTTTGAGGGCTGGGCCTGCCTGTTTAATTCTGTTCCCCCAGCCTGGAACACAGGGCCATGGAGTCTTTGATACATGAACGTGGAAATAGATGAGGTTAAGGCTGTAGCTCGGTCTCTGCATGGCGAGGTAGGTAGACCGCTTTCAGAGGCAGGTTTGTCTGGCTGATACCAAGCCTGTGCTAAGAAAGCTGAGCACTAACACACTGAGAATCTTGGACTCAGAAAAGACCACGAAGATGTTTAAAGGACAGAGAAACAGATGGGGTAAAGGTAAGAGCAGAGAAGAAGAGACACCTGATAATTAAGACTGGCTCGTGTTTATGCGGCACCTTTGAAGGTTCAAACTGTTTTCATTTATGTTATTTAATCTGCTCTTCACAACCTCCTTGTAAGGTACGATCTTAAATGTCCTCCTTAAATGTTTAAATTTTAAATGTCCCCCAACTGCAAACTGAAATCTCCAAAGAGTCAGCCCAATTTTCTATCTCTCTCTCTATCTCTCTCTCTATCTCTATCTCTATCTACTGGGGATTGAACTCATGGGAGGTTGTACCACTGAGTGACACCCTCAGCCATTTAAAAAATTTTTAAACTTTGAAACAGGATCTCCCTAAATAACCTCAAACTTGAAATCCTCCTGTCTCGGCCTCCCAACTCCTGGGGTTACAGGCGTGCTCTACCACACCCGTCCAAAGCTTTTCTCTTTTTGAGAAAATCTCAGGTATTTCGTTATCTCAGGTATTTGTTAGAGTGATGGAAAGCGGACTAGCATCTAAGGAAAGTAGAAGAAGCACTGTTTTTATGGTTCTATTGTTGGGAGAGTTGTGGCAGAGAGGTGATAAAATGCCTTGCCCAAGGGCACCACGCTGCAAAACTGCAGACAGGCATGAAGGCCTAGAAGCATTTTGCAATGGTTAAAAATCGGAAGCAGAAGGAAAACTGAGAGAAGAGTGAAAAGTGCTTCTCTTTTTTTTTATTTTTTTATTTTTTTTTATTGGTGCACTGTATTCATACATCATAGTGGGATACAAACTTTTGTAGACATACATGCACACATCGCCCAGTCAGCCCCCACCCGATCCCCACCCCATTCTCTCCCCATCCCTCCCTCCCATGCTTGGCTTAGTGGTTGACATCTAGTATTATAGCAATTTATCCAAAATTAAAAATGATAATCAAGCCGGGCGTGGTGGCACACGCTTGTAATCCCCGAGCTTGGGAGGCAGAGACAGGAGGATCGCGCAGGTTCGAAGCCAGCAAGCGCGCTGGCTTAGGAGACCCTGTTTCCAAATTTAAAAAAATGTAAAAATAGGTCTGGGAGTGTAGCCCAGAAGTAGAAGGGCTTCCAGGAACCCCAATACCACCAAAAAAAAAAAAAAAAAAAGATAATCTCACATAACAGTTTCATTTGTCTGATACCAAGCTTTTGATGACTTAAAGATAACATTTCAATATTTCTTTTTACTTTCTTTCTTACCAGAGAATATTTTTTTTTCTATTTTTTATTAGGTGAAACTATCATATATTTATATATTTATTTTTCAGAAAAAAACTCTATCCTAATATGGAATATGGACTCTAGATACCCAAAACGATCTTGAAAAAGAACAAAGCTAGAAGATATATATTTTCTGATTTCAAACCATATAAAGCTACAATAATTGAAACAGTGTAGTACTATTCTAAAGGCAGATTTATAAACCATTGGAGTTAAATAAAAGCCTAGAGCTAAATTCTTCCCTATATTGTCAAGTTATTTTTGACAAGGTTTCCACGAACATTTGGTGGTAGAAATAATAATATTTTAACTAAATATTGTTGAAACATAATAATTACATGGAAAAGAATAAAATTGGACCCTTACCTAATCCCATATACAAATATTAACTCAAAATAGATAAAAGACCTAAATATAAATCTTAAGACTATAAACTTTTAGGAGAAAATCTGGGTCATAAAACCTCACAACACTGAAATTGGCAGTGATTTCTTGGATATGATTTCAATGGCACAGGCAACAGAAGAGTATACAAACTCCCTAAAAAATAAAAAAAAATATTGTATATCCAAAGACAATGTAAACAGAGTTAACAGTTACTAATAGAATGGGATAATATATTTCCAAATGCTATATCTGAAGGTATATTAATATTCCAACTAGAAATCCTAAAAATTAACAACAATAAAGGCAAACAATACCATTTAGAGATAGGTAAAAGACTAACATAAGTAATGAATCTCCACAGATAGCCAGTCTTAGTTGTCTGTTGGATGGAAACTCTTGTTTCTCTGGTTCTGGTGTGTGTTACCTATTTCTTCTTTGTAGTTAATCTCTGTGAGTATTTTCTCTAGTGCTGGTTTTGAAGACATAAATTCCTTCAGTTTCTGTTTGTCATGGAAGCTTCTTATTTCTCCATCTAATATGATAGAAAGTTTTGCTGGATAGGAAATTTTTGGCTGGAAGTTGTTTTCTTTCAGAGTTTGGAATATGTTACTCCAAGCCCTTCTGGCTCTCATGACTTGGTTTGGGAAGTCTGGAGTGATTCTAATTGGCTTGCCTCTGAATGTCACTTGGCCCTTTGTTTTTGCTGCCTTTAAGATTCTCTGCTTGGCTTCCACATTGGTCATTTTGACAATTATGTGGCGTGGGGATCCTATTCTGATCCTGTCTAAAGGGAGTTCTATAAGTTTCCTGGACCTGTGTATCAACCTCTTGCTCTATGTTTGGAAAATTTTCTGCTATTACTTCCTTGAAGAGATTGTTGATCCCTTTGGTTTCACTTTCTTTTCCCTCCTCTATTCCAATTATTCTTAGGTTAGCTCTCTTAAAATGGGCCCATATTTCTTCAATGTCAGATTCCTGCTGTCGGATATTTTTTCCTAGATTAGAAACTATGCGTTCATTTTTGGAATGATCATCTTCTAAGAGCGAGATTCTGTTCTCCATGTGTTCTAATCGGTTGTTTGTACTTTGAATTGGAGCCTTTACTTCATTAATTGCATCCTTTATCTCTTTTTGGCTCTCTCTGAGTTCTTTTCGAAGCACCTCTATTATTTCTACAGTTATTTTCCTGATTTGATCTTCTAGAAATCTCTGATTTTCTGTTTTATCGGGTTCTGATGTTGTGGGGTTGTGGGCATTCATTGCTCCAGTATTATTCCTCTTTCCCATGATTTCGGAAGTTTGTGCCTTTCCTGGGTTCTTCCCTTGGGTCACTATGACTTCACTTAAGGTGCTCTGGATCTCGAGTCAGTACTATCTCAGACCCCACTACTCCTTTACTGGGTTGTATCACATAGTCTCCGACCCAGAGAGTCGATAGAGGCTGCTTTAGACTGTGGGCGGTGCCAGGTTGCACGTTCTCCTATGGTGTGATATCTCTGCCACCGCCCCTCCCCAATGGGTCAAGTCCCAGGGAGTACAGTACTGGGATTTCTCCTCTGTGGCCCGCAATTTGACTCACTGTTCTTGACTACGCAGATGTAGCTGTACTGGATTCGGTGAATTCTCTGCTGCTGCCGCCGGTGGCAATATGGCGCCACTGCCACGCCCTCGGCCGTGAGGCTGGCGTATTTCTTCTTGGTTTTAATTTCCACTCTGAATCCCTGTGGCGTGTGCTGAGCTCAGCCACTGGGAGCTTTAGATTTTACCTGCAGCGAGAAATCCCGCCTGGCTGTTCCGCAGCGGCTCACCTCGGCTTGCTGTAGCCGTCCGGTGAATTTGCCGCTGCCGCCGGCAGTATGGCACTGCTGCCGCATCCTCGGGCGTGAGGCCGGTTATCTCCTCCATGGCTCTGAGATCTGTTCTCAGTCTGCTTTCTCTCTGGAGCCTGGTGATTTTTTTGTTTCTGGTGATGGTGTTTTCTGGCTATGAAAGACGCTGATTTTGTGGTAATGGAGATTGGTTGTTAGCGGGGCTCTTAAGCCCCGCTTTTCTCAGTCGCCATCTTCCGAAAAGTGCTTCTCTTTACCCCTCCAACCAGAAGGACCAAAATTTGTCGAGTTGAAAGTTCTGTAAATAGACAAGTGTGTGCTGTGAACTGTAATTGAATGGGACCCATCAAAGGAGTTGTCAGTTCCATGCCCTGTGCCTGGCTGCCCTGAACACAGCCTCTGAACCACCATGGTCTATACTGCCGTCATTTAAGCACAGATCACTGCCTCGATGCCAAAGTCCTGCCTGGTCACGTGTTCCTACAGGCAGCAAAATTTTAGTATCCCTGTCTGGCTGGGCTTAAGATTTTGGCAAGAATTTCCTTTTCCCTTGTGAACATCTTGGAAAGCTTTTAACTGAGCACAAAGATGTTTATTTTGAGAAGCAAAAGGGACTAACTAAATATGTCCAAAAACAATCTCTACCTCTCTCACCAGATGATCCTCACTCTCATCATGGAAGATATTTCGCTACCTCCACCATCTAAAAGGGAGAATACAGAGGTGAGATTAGCTGGGATGGCTTGGAAGAAACTGGAAATCCTTGTGACTTCAGGCCCCAGGGAGGTAGCAGGAATCGGGTGGGGAATATCAAGGGAAGTAAAAACGAACAGAAGTGGTAGGCGTAGGAGAGAAAGAGTGGCAGTATTGTGAAAAGGACCACACAGTGCTCCCTGGTTGCCTAGTGACTTCTCATCCACCTTGAGAATGGTTTTCACACTGATGTTAGAGGAGGTCATGTTCTTGAACAGAACCTAACCTGGTAGGCCTTCAAGGATAGTGGTGAATATCACATGGCCGGTAACTCTTGGGGCATGTTGACATAGTCATGTCAGTGTAGCATTATAGCGTACCTGAGGGTAACTGGTTCCAGTTTCCTATCTGAGGGTGAGGAAATGAGGAACCAGAAACTTAAATGGCTTTCTTGAGGTCACATATACCTCAGTGGTAAGTCGAGACTCTTGATTTTTTTTTTTTTTTTTTTTTTAGTTATTACATGATAGTATGACATGGCTATTCTGAAAGCTAATAAATCTTTCTTTCTTAAAATTTAGTCTTCCTTTCACACTGTACTTCTTACTCTTAAAAAATACCATCAAACTTCCCTTCCAGTGTGAAGGGACCCAACCAAGGGACGACTTTCTCAACTGAAGTTTGCAGAAGGAAAAGTGCCTTCTTTCTCTAAAAGTTTGGCTCAGTGACCCAGCCTTTAAAATCTACCTTAAAGATTTTAATCAAAATATGGTAGTAAGGGGAGAAATGTGTAAAAAAAAAATGGGGAAAACTGAATGTGAATGTCCCCAAAGTGAACAGGCTGATGCCGGAGGGTCGGAAGATGAGTAAAAGAGACAGTGGTTGAGATCAAGATGACACCTTCATTTCTTCATAGTGGGAACTGAACAATTTTCTGACTAGATCCTTGACGTTACTGTTTGCCTCAGCTCCATGTAGAGCCTTTATGAGCTGTTAAGAGTGTCATGGTTTGGGTTTACAATGTCCCCTGAGACCTCAGAGACAGTGGGCAGCCATGTGGAGGCGGGTCTTGGTTGAGGAGGGGTCCCTGAGAATAGGGCTTGTGATTATATATAGTTCTTCCTCCCAACGCCCTGCTCACTTTCTTGCTTCCGGCCTCCATGATGTGAGAGCAGAGCCTTGAGCTCCCTGTCTCTGCTTTCTGCCACCATGACTTGAGCTCCACAGACCAAGTCTGACATGGACTGAACTCTGAAATCTCCAAAAACTGTGAGCAAATCTTACTTCCCCTGAGTTGTATTGTCAGGTGTTTTAAATTACAGCAGTGCGACAATGAGGGGGAATCACACCCCTGGTTCCAACAGATGGTGTAGTTATAAATCAGTCTTATTTGAGGAGAGAGAAGATTAATTTGACTTGGATCCATACTGTCTTTATTTTTCTAGAACAAATTCAGGTGTGAAGGTCAAATGGGAAAGGATGCCTCTGGGGTCTCTCAACACTCATGAGCTCTTGAAATCTGAATATTCAGTTTTCCCACGCCCGACTATTCTTCAGGTTTACATCAACCCTATGGTGTCTTTGGCATCGAGTCCCAGATTTACAAATACTCATTTAGTTTTTATTTGTTTGTTTATTTGCTTTGTCTTTGGTGCTGGGATTCAACCCAGGGGTATTTTACCTCGGAACTATACCCCAATATCCTTTTTAAATTTTGAAATAGTCTCACTAAGTTGCTGATGGTTTCTCTAAGTTATTGAAAGTGGACTAGAACCTGCGATCCTCCTATCTCAGCTTCCCCAGTACTGGGATTATAGGTATGAGCCATCACGCCTGGCTACTCATTCAGTTTCTGCCAATGCTGTGCCATCTTGGTTACATTCCTCAAAATGTTTTTCATTCTTTCTTTTTGGGTCCCCAAGATACCAAATTTCCCCTGACAATAAGAGTTACAATTTCTCTTCTTTCTCTTAAGAGAGCAGTAGGCACCAGAATATATGTTGCCTTCTCTACTTCTCAGGGGAAGAAATGAAACCCTTTTGAGAGATCCCTTGTTAACACTGCTGCTATTTGCAAAGTATTATTTCGCTTTTTTAGCGAGACCTCCTGAGACTTGTCCTCTGACGCTGACTCCAGATAGAAGCCCATATTCAAAGAAAGTCTGGGATCCAAGAGTCAAACTGAGGGATAGAAGATAACCTATCTTTTAGATCTAAAAAGAAAAATACGAGGCAGACCATAGGACAGGAAAAGCAGTAGCAGCAGCAAAACAAATCAAGACTCCACAGTTTAACAGCCACGCCAATGAAGACGGAAAGCTGCCAGAGGCATCAGGGTACAGATCTCTGATTTTTCTCTCAGACGGCATTCTTGAAATCTTGAGGATTTTTTTCTTCTTTACTCAGATAAATGTAGAGATGTTCCTTGCTTAGCTGCAATGATGCTTTGGTTTTCCAGGTTGGATCAGCCAACCAGATTCCTGATAAGGATCAGATCGTTGTAATGCCATCACTTGCAGCTTATACTGTTAGGAACCAGGAAGGGCTTTCCCTCTCCCCTGAGACTGAAGACTTGAAATGCAAAAATTGCCCTTTTTTCGGAGATCCAAGATCATTTGAATGATGAATCTTCTGTGGCTTGGGCATTTTGGTATTTTTTCTTTTTCTTCTCTGGATTGCAAGGTTGACAGATTTTTTTTTTTTTTTTTTTTTTAATCTTGACCATTGAAGGCCTATCTAACTTAGAGACTTCTCGGAGTCAACTGACAAGATTTCGTTGGTCAAAGAACTGGAACTATCAGTCCCCTAGGCACTCTGTTCAGCAACACTGTTCAGTACACTGGAATTATTTGGATCATGAAGGATCAAAACCTGTCTTCTAAGTTGAGGAAATGTGGTTTTAAAAACTGTGTTCACAAACAAAGTCTCTGACACAATGCTACGGTTTGAATAAATTTTATTTCCTCCGAAATTTATGTTGAAACAAAATTCCCAAGGCAGAAGTATTAAGAGCTGAGGTCTTAGCAGCACTTGGGAGACTGAAATAGGAATATCAAAATAAAATAAAAGAAAAGAAAAGAAAGAAAGAAATATAGAAAGGAAGCAAGGAAGGAAAAAAGGAAGGAAGGAAGGAAGAAAGGAAGGAAGGAAGAGAGAAAGAAAGAAAGAGTAGGTTCTTTAGGAGGTGATTAGGCTGGGAAGCCTCCACCGTGGATGAATCAAGCCCTCCAAAGGCCTGCGGGAGTGAGCCCTTCTCTTCCTTCCACCACATGAAGACACAGCCTTTATACCTTCCAGAGGATGCACAATGAAGTGCCTGCCATCTTGGAAGGCGGTAGGCCTGACCAGACCTCACCAACCTACTGTTGCATTCAGCTTGGACTTCCAGCCTCACAGTGAAAGACTTTATTTTCTTTAGAAATTACCTGGTCTCATGTATTTCGTTATAGCAGCAGGGACAAACTAAGGCACACGTATCGCTTCCTGTGAATAAATATAGGCTGGACTGAGGGAACTGCTTCTAATGAACTGAACGCCATAGAAACCAGCAGCACTAGGTTCCATCTAATGCTAGGTTCATAAAAAGGATTGCTTCTGCCTGACTCTCTTGGACCCCTTGCTGAGGGGGAAGCCAGCTATTATTAAAACCGTCCAGAAGCCCTGGGAGACGGTGTGGGGAGAATCCGAGTCACTTACATGCACCATCTTGAAAGGGCCCCACGACCTTCATTTGACTGACGCCCAAGCCAGCATCTTGACTCTTGCTTCACGACAGACTCCAAGTCAGAACCACTCCTAGATACTGCTCCAGAATTTCTGACCCTCAGAAACAGTCAGAGATAATCAATGTTTATTATTGTTTTCAGCCACTATATTTTTGGGGCAATTTGTTATGGAATAATAGATGACTAATATAGGAAGTAATTAGCAGAGAATCATGTTCTATTCTTGAAATCTTTGAAATGAAAATAATAATTATTGTACAATCTGAGCATTCGCCCCCTTCCCCATTTAATTCGTACTCATTTGGAACACAGAAATCCAACCAAAAAGGCCCAGAATCTCCATTTTTCTTTCCATCTGTTCGTATTTGAAAGGTTGATATGTGTTATCTGCACGTGGATGTTTGGATGTGAATGGAACAGAAATGGCAAAAAGGGTTAAGGAGGCCGATCACGAGGAACAACCCCCTACTACCTGTTCTACACTTTCCCTTTCCTTTGAAATTCTGCCTTGTCTTGGAGCAAATGCTTCTGAGCATGTGGACTGGTGTTGGCTCCCGCCCAACCAGTCGCCGTTATAGTTAGATGTAACTTGTCCCCTACAGAGCTCATTCCTTAATGTTGGAGCTGATGTGATGGAGTCACGAGGGTTGTAAGTTCAGCATGGGTAAACCCATTGCACTGGATGTACCTGGGTGGTACCTGGGGGCTGGTAGGGTGGGGCTGAGGGAGGTGGTCCCTGAAGGTGTGGCCTTGGAGATTTTGCAGCGCCCTCCTCCTACAACTCTCTGTCTTGCTTCTGGCCATGATGTGAGTTGCATAACTCAAGTGTTCTTTTCCCCGCCTCCAGCCACCGTGCCCTGAGACCTATGATCCGGACTCACATGGACTGAGCCCAAAACTGTAAGAAAAGAAATCTTCTTTCCTCTAAGTCAGGTGTTCAGGTCTTTGGATGAAGGTTGAAAATGCAGACACTAGCTTACTGTAAGGTCTTATTATCTCTAGAATGAGCATCTGTTTGAGTGTGTCCTCATCTTTTGCTCTCTGATTAGATACTTTGTGTGTGTGTGTGTGTGGTACTAGGGATGGAACCCAGGGGCTTTCTACCTCCAGGCTATACTCCCAGACCTATTTTCTATTTTATTTGGAAACAGGGTCTTATTTAGTTGCTGAGAGCCTCACTAAGTAGCTGAGGCTGGCTTCGAACCTGTGAGATCCTCCTGTTTCAGCCTCCCAAGCGCGGGGATCACACCCACCTTTTAAGACACAGCTTTGATTGCATCAGCTTTTCACTCAAAAACTTCCAGAGGTTGCTCATAGTGCGCTAGATGGAAGGCAGCCTTTCCTCCTTCCTCCCCCACCCCTCATCTATGGTTCAAAACGGGCCTCAAAATTAGACATCGGGGAGAATGCTTTATTTTTAATTTTTTATCTTTAAGTAACTAATATTTTGGTACTGAAGCTTGAGCCCAGGGCCATTCTACTGCAGAGCTCCACCTACGGCCCTTTTTATTTTATTTCATTTGTTTAGAAACAGGGTCTCACTAGGTTCCTCGGGGACCCAGGAAGTCGCTGAGGCTGCCCTGGAAATGGCGATCTCTGGTCTCCCAAATACTGTTCTGAAGTTCTAAAACTTCTGACCTCTAGCTTGCTGCTCCCAGCTGGCAAACCAGTTGGTGGTCATGCAAATATGCCCGGTAGACCTTCTAAGGACTGGCTCCATCATTAGTGTTGCTAGACTTAGCAATTAAAGACAATGGGTGCCAGGTATGTTTCAACAACAAATCCTCTTGTAGTATTCTTATGTAATACTTGGGACATATTTACACTAGAAATGTATTCATCATTTCTGTGAAGTTCAACTGTAGCTGGATGTCCTCGATTTTAACCTCAGCTGGTAACTCTAAGCTGAAGTGACCAGGGCCTCAGCCACTGGTTTTTGAAATCCCTGCCTTGCTGGGTCTGCTCTGAGGTCTGCCCCCACGGCCCGCTCCCTGGACCAGCTGAGCGTGGGGTGCTGAGGTGCGTTCCAGGGAAACCCGAGTCTCCTCTGACCTAAAACTGGCTCAATGGCGTTCCTCTGGCTCTGCTCAAGCTTCCTTGGGTCTAGTGGCGCCTTTATCCTTCACCCAGGTTCTGCTCACATCCCCGTCTGCAACCCCAAGGCTCCCTCTGTTTCCCTCTGGCTGTTTCCTTTGCATTTGAATCCCAGCTTCCTGATAAGCTCAGGCGAGGCTGCTAGTAACCTCTTGCAGTTATCCACGATGCTTTGGCAGTCCTCCGGACCCTCCTACTCACCGTGACTACTTTAATTCCTTGTTAGTTTTTATTTGAATTAGATCCTCTCTCTTCAAATAACTCATGTGTCTTCTGTCCACCGGCTTCTGACAGGGTGTTCCTGGCCCCAGTGAGAATGCTAGATGGCTCCAGGAAGTGGGAGACACTAAACCCTTCCATCCAAGGGTGTGGGGTGTTCTATCCCCGTGACTTCCCTTGCTCTTTCACTGCGGAGTTGGCGAAACAGGCTGAGCAGGATGCCTTCCTGTTATAAAGGTGGCCGGGCATGCCTTCAATATGACACTGGGAGTCATACTTGGACACACTGGCCGACCGGAGTGCCTCTGTGGGAAGGTAAAGGTGTCGATGACGGATCTTGAAGCCACTCAAGAAGACGCATTTAGTTAATCCAGAAAAGAAGAGAAGCCCGCAGAATAACTGTTTTCAGATATTCAAAGGTCCGTCTTATGGAGACTGCATTCAACTCATCCTGCATGGCTCCAGGTGTCAGAACTGGAACCAAAAGCCAGGTGTGGTGGCACACACTTTTAATCCCAGTACTTGGAAAGCTGAGACAAGAAGTTCGAGGCCAGCCTCGGCAACTTAATGAGACCCTATTTCAAAATACAGAATAAAATAGGACTGAGGGTGTAGCTCAGAGGCAGAATGCCCTTGGGTTCAATCCCCAGTACCACATACACACACACACACACACACACACACACACACACACACAAAGAAAAGAATAAGAAAAAGAAAAGAAAAGATCTGGAACCAATCAGCAGGGGCAGGAGCATGTGCCTGGGTTCATAATTTGGGGGATACAAACCTATATCCCTTCAGTATTTCTTAAGCCATATGTCTGGCAAGACTGGGGGGAAATTTATTTCTCTGCTCATAAAATGTATATGGCTCTTAATGCTCAAAATAAAGGATTTATTAGATGTGGTAGAATAATAGTAAAATGTTAACTTTTTGGAAGATTTTCCAATTGTGATGTCACCCATCTCTGGATAGCACAGTTCACTCCCACTCGGGAAGAGGCGAGTCTCATGGGTACAATCGAGGCTGCTGTTCAGATGTGCTTAAGGGTCCCTTCCTCTCCCTTTCGGTGGGCACACATTACCTTCTTTCTCCAATACTTGGTGTACAATAGTCTTCTCAGGTAACTTTAGAATTGCAAAGGGCTAAAAATTATGGCCTTATAAAGGGTTTATGGCTTCGATAATAAAATAAACTACCTGTTTCTAGTAAACAGTGTGGCATTGTTGGAATTCGAGACCTCAGATGACCACCTCTCTGGACTCCTGTGGGCAAGACTTGAAGTTAGGGGACTAGGTCTTCTTTTTTTTTTTTTGTAATGGAGTGGAACCCAGGGACATTCTACTCCTGAGCTACATCCCCAGCTCTGTTTTATATTTTACTTTGAAACAGGGTCTTACTAGGTTGAAAAAGTTTTACTACTTGCTGAGACCGTCCTCAAACCTTTGATCCTCCTGACTCGGCCTCACAAGTACAGGGATTACAGGTGTGTGCCACTACGCCTGGCTGACTAGCTCTTATTGCTTTGTGCTACTTATTAATTTTTCTTTCCCAAATACTCAAAAGATAGCTTAGTGCAGGTGGGGAGTATATGTTTTAAAATTTTCCCCTTGGCTGGGTGTGGTGGCACATACCTGCAATCCCAGTACTTGGAAGACTGAGACGAGAAGATCACAGGTTCTAGGCCAGCCTCAGCAGTTTAGCAAGACCCTGTTTCCAAATAAAAATAAAAGGGCTGGGGATGTAGCTCAGAGATAGAATGGCCCTGGATTCAAACCCTGGTACCAAGAATAATATAAAAATCATAAAAGAAAAGATAATTTCCCCTTGGATTTTTTTTTTCTTGTGGTGCTGGGGATTGAACCCAGGGGCATTCTGATTAACTCTTGCTTAGAGCCTAGACTCTGATTTTACCCGCTAGTAAAATGGAAGATTTCTCTTTGGTGAAAAGATAACTCAAAATTTATGATTTATTGTCCCACAAAAACTAGATTTTTGTCTTAAAAACTCACTGCTGCAGGGCATGCACATGCTTATAATTCCAGCATTTGGGAGGCTGAGACAGGAGGATCGCAGTTCGTGGACAGCTTCAGCTACTACCTAGCGAGGCCCTTCGCAACTCAGTGAAACCCTGTTTCAAAGTAAAAAATAAAAAATAAGGCTGGTGATATAACTCGGAGATAGGATGCCCCTGCGTTCCATCCCCAGTACCCCCCCACACACCCCTCATTGCAATGTGTCTTTCTTGGTGGTCTATATAAATCTTAGTTATTTCAGTCTCTATAAACCAGATTTATTACTTACTCAGGCTCTCAGTAATTATCAAGTTGAGTACATTTTGACCTGTGCTCATGGTATGTTTCTCTGAAAGTCATGCTTTTAACTTTTGAAATTTTAGCTGACAAACACAAGCGTCAGATGAGAAGTGGTTGTCCAAATGGCTAGGAAACCATCAGTAAGTTGAGAATTCAGAGCAGCCCCTAAGTCGTGCTCTGATCAGTTGACACCTGTGGCCTTTGATGAGATCGAGTGCCTTGCTTTCGGGTGACACTATCTACACAGAGACCTACAGGAAGGGAGTAACTACGGTGTAAGGTCTTACAAATATGCTGGATGAAGTATTAATATAATTAAAGAACAAAGACTCAAGAGGAAAACCCTGTTTCTCTGATACTAGGGATTGAACTCAGGGTCTCACACGTGCTAAGCAAGGACTCTATCACTGAGCAACATGCCCAGCCCTTTCTAAAAGAGTTTAATTTTGAGACAAATTTTGAGATCAAAACTGACCATTGTTAAGGGGAATTTGGTCCTATGACGTGACATTCGGTGATCCCTGAGAGGTGGATAATGGTGTTCCATGTTCTATCAGAAGACAGACGACAGCTAATCCAGTTTGTACAAGGTTTCTAGGCTGGCCTCAGAGCTTGTGGTCCTCCTGTCTCAGCCTCCAGAGCAGCCGGGATTGCAGGCGTACACCACAGCACCTGATGTTGTGGCAATTTTAAGGTTGTATTCCCATCCCATCAAGTGTGACAAATCACAGTGCTGAATAAACAGGGAAGGCCATCGACCTTCCCCAGGCATCTCAGTTTCTTTATCTGTAAAATGAATGAATTGGTTTTAGCTCAACCATCCTAAGATAATGGAACTCAATATTGAAAGTTAATTGAATAAAAGAAGAAGTACATTTATTTTGTACATTTTCCAAGAGCATGACTGAGCCCTCTGGTCAGGAAAAAATAGATTTTGGGCTGAGTCTAAAGAAAGACTTTCTCTCTTCTTTCTCCTCCTCCTCCTCCTCCTCCTCCTCCTCCTCCTCCTCCTCCTCCTCCTTCTTCCAACTTCCTTCTTCCTCCTCCTCCTCCTCCTCCTCCTCCTCCTCCTCCTCCTCCTCCTCCTCCTCCTCCTCCTTCTTCTTCTTCTTCTTCTTCTTCTTCTTCTTCTTTTTCTTCTTCTTCTTCTTGGAGTTATCTAGTAGCATTCTACCTCTGAGCTATACCCCAGCCCACTTTTATATTTATATTTTTCTATTTATTTATTTAGTTCGTTCGTTATTTTTGAGACAGGGTCTTGTCAAGTTGCCCAGGCTGACCTCCAACTTGTGACCCTCTTGTCTCAGCCTCTCAAGTACTGAGATTACTGCATGCACCGCCATTTCCAGCTGAGTGTAAAAGAAGACAAAGAAGACTTTCTAACTATTCACAAATATGACTGGTTGTCTTGTAAAGTCCTGGGTCCTGGGACCTTTATGGAAGCTGCATGGGGATACTCAAGTAGACTTACCTGCTGCTGCCATGAGCACGGCCGAACAGTGGATCTCATGATCTGATTAAGGCCAGGCTCGGCCTTATTTTTTGTCTCCCACACTGAAACTCAGTTGGCTACTGTGCATTTCTCAATGTGTTCTGGTTTTGTGGTCTTGTTTCTGCTTCTTGGCCGATTCTGCGGTCGGTCTGTGTTCTGGCTAGCTTTCTATGTCAAGCACAGCACTTGTGTCTTGGCATCAGGTTATAATATTCTGTGAAAAGCCCAGCGCTTCCTGCATGTCATCATGTCAATGCTTGGAAATAGCCCTGGTGGGAGAATTTTTAAAAATTACAGTACAAAAATGGGCAAAAGAGACATGATTGGTAGGTCGGCTCAGTAAGTTTCTTCTTACCACGGGGTCCAGGGACTGGTGATTTCAGTTTTGTCTCTAACCAGTTTCAGCTGTGGGATGTAATGAACACCCTTGTAAAACTTGGGGTCATGGCTATATCCCTTTCTGAGCGACAACCAGGACCCCTAGGCGGGTATTGATTGTATGGTTAAGAGACGGACTTGTGTCTGTCTACTTCCAGTACACACAATGGTCAATTGTTAAGGGGAATTTGGTTTTATGACGTGACATTTGGTGATCCCTGAGAGGTGGATAATGGTGTTCTGTGTTCTATCAGAAGAGAGACGATAGCTAATCCAGTTTGTCAGTCTTTGTGGTCTGTGAGCTCAAATTAATTAACCCACTGAGTCCCATCATCCCAGATGTGGGACACATATAAAAACTTAAGTTGAGCAACAAAAACACCACTTATGACTTTAATAATAATAATAATAATAATAATAATAATAATAATAATTACTACTACTACTACTACTACTACTACTAGGGGTTGAATCCAGAGGCATTCTACCTTAGAACTTATACCCCTAGCCCAATTTTATTTCTTATTTGGAAACAGGGTCTCACTAGGTTGATGAGGGTCTCACTTCTTGCCGAGGCTGTCTTCGAACCTGTGATCCTTCTGTCTCAGCCTCCCAGGTACAGGGATTACAGGTGTGCACCACCACGCCTGGCAAATATTATGTTTTTAGAGTTCTATCGGAGAAAAGTAACAGATGAGTGATTAGAGCATTTGAAAAAATATACATATTTTTATGTACATGAAAATATTGATAAATGATAATATAAGCTCTAGATTATGATTTCCGACCCGTTTTAATGCACCTGCGTCAATCATTGCACTGTTCACAGAATTGGGAACTCGGGACGTAATGAGTTAAGAATATATCTTGTCCTCACTAGGAAGGAAAGCAGCCCTTCCTTTGAAAACCGGAATGGTGAGTTCTTTGTCTCTGTGTTTGCTCCTGACCCTTGCTGAGGTGATGGAGCCAAAGCTGTCCGACTCTGTAATTGCAAAACGCTTTCACCTCTCACTGTGTGCGTGGAGTGTTTCCTTGCCTTTGGAGGGTGTTAATAAATTACATTATAAGGTATTTTTGTGCGTGTTTTTGGTACTGGGGAATTCAACCCAGGTGCATTGTACCTCGGAGCTATGCCCTCAACCCTTTTATCTTTTAGTTTGAAACAGGAGCTCACTGGTTTGCTAGGCTGGCCTCAAACCTTTCGACCTCCTGTCTCAGCCTCCCACTTACTGGGATCACCGGTGTGTGCCGGCATGCCTGGCTTATTACCAGGTCTTTTGGAATCAAGAAATTTTGTTCTGGTTGATTTATAGAGAGTAATAAGTCCTTATATAAGTCAAATATTTCTAGAATTCCTGGAAAATAAACTAATTTTTTAATACTTTTAATAAAAAATTGGGGGGAGGGACTGTGATGGGAATTGGGAAAGGTCTAAATAAGTGGTGTGTGCATGTATACCTCTACCGTCTTGTACTCCATTAAGATGTATGACTACAGTGCACCAATAAAAATACTAATAAAAAATAAAAAATTCTTTCAGAAAGTATTAACTCAGAAGAATTTTATGTGCTAATATAAATATATATGGATAATATAAAAGTAATGCACATTAAATCTTTAGGTAAATTGGTTTAATTTATAATTTTGGTAGAAGAAAAAATTAGATTTTTCTGATTTTAGTGTATTAAGTATAATGCATTTGAACATTTTATTTTTAAGAAGATCTCAGTTTGCTTTCTGAACGTCCTCAACTTTGTGTGCTAGTTTTCAGATGAAAGATGCTAACGTTGCTACTTAATAATGTTAGAAATGATAAAATGTAAAATTATGTGTCTAAACAAATTAAATTATAATAATGAGATTTTTAGTAATCAAAAATCATGTTCTACAGAATATTAGCTCAAATGTAATTTCTTCTTCTCCTTCTTCTTCTTCTTGTTAATATTTAATGTCAAGGATTATGAAAATAAAGCATGTGCAAATATTTGATATTTTTATAATAAAATGATTTTATTTTTACCATTTTTATTTTTTGTATTTTATTTTATTATTATTACTATTATTATTATTATTATTATTATTATTATTATTATTATTATTGGTGGTGGTACTGGGGTTCCTGGAAGCCCTTCTACCTCCTGGCTACACTCCCAGACCTATTTTTATATTTTTTATTTGGAAACAGGGTCTCCTAAGCCAGCGCGGCTGGCTTCGAACCTGCGTGATCCTCCTGTCTCTGCCTCCCAAGCGCGGGGATTACAAGCGTGCGCCACCACGCCCGGCTTTTTTTTGTATTTAAAAAAATGTCTTATTGTGCATTGTAGTTATACATCTTAATGGGATATCATGATTTTAAATGCTCCATTATCACAAATTTTTCTGTATTTTTAAGCTCTTTGTAATCATTGTTTAAACACATCTTATTTCCAAATATTTATAACCTGCTATCTCCTTTCAATCTCATTCTTGTAAGATTTAAGTTGCTTTCGTTTTTTTATTATGACACTTTATGCATAAACTTTTCACTGTTGTGTTTTTATTGCTTTCTTACACATACATGTATCGTGAAATTATTTCCATAGTCAACAAGATCACATATTCAAGCCTGGTATGGCCCCATACGACTGTAATCCCAGTACCTGGGAGGCTGAGACAAGAGGACTACAGGTTCCAGGTCAGCCTCAGAACTTAACAAGTAGGACACACACGCACCTACACACAAATTGTGTAAAATTGCCTTCAGGTTATGTCTCTAATGTGAATATAGGCTAATTTCATGTTTAGACTTGGGTTACATTTCCCAAATATCCCATTCTGTATGTGTAAATATTCTGAAACTTGAAAAAGTCTGAAATGCAGAACACGGTTCAAGCATTGAGACAGGAGACGCTCTCCAGCCTGTTTCGTTACTGAGTCGTACGCGCTCCTTACCTGTTTTAGATCCGCGAGCTGCCTTTTCTTTCGCTGGTTTTCTTTGCTGCGCCGACGCTGCCCAGTGGGATGCAGTTCTTTTCACGTGTTCATTTTTGTTTCGGGTGTCCGTGCGATGTGGCGTCATCGATGTGAAATCATTGCCAAGGTCATGTCAAGGAGATGGATTTCTGCTCTGCTTTCTTTTAGAAACTTACGATGTCAGGTCTTAAGATGTATGTCTTTAATCTGTTTTGAACCTTGATTTTTGTGTGTCGTGTGAAATAAGAGTCAATTTCATTACTGAGCCTATGAAAATCCAGTTTTTCCAACGCTGTTATATTAAAAAGACGGTTATTTTCCCACTTTGTGTTCTTGGCAACGTGTTGAAAATCAGTGGCCATATATGTGTGGTTTTGTTTCTGGGATCTCTGTCTTCTTGGTTCTCTGTGTTTTTATGCCAGTACCATACTGTTTTGATTACTAGGGCTTTGTGAAATAACCGGAAACCAGAAAATTGATGCCTCTAACTTGATTCTTCTTTCTCAAGATACCTTGGCTAGTTGGAGTCTCCTGTGGCTCTATTAAGAGTTTTATTTTTGTTATTATTTTATTTTATTTTGTCATGCTGGGGGTTGAACCAAGAGGCATTCTACTTTTGAGTTCCACCTCCCACGCCGATTTTATTTCTTATTTCAAAACCGGCTCTCCCTAGGTTGTTGAGGGTCTCACTACTTGCGGAAGCTGTCCTCAAACCTGCAATCCCTCTGTCTCAGTCTCCCAAGATTACAGTTGTCTGCTACCATGCTCAGTCCCATTAAGAGTTTTAGAAGTATTTTTTCTATCTCTGTGAAAATATCACTGAAATTTTACTAGGATTATATTGCATTTATCACCTAGGGGGCTATGCACATTTTTACCATATCAGTGCTTCTTATTTATGTATGTAGGGTCTCTCTCTGTTTTTATTTGGGTCTTTTTCAGTTTCTTTCATCCATGTTTTACAGTTTGCAGTGTATGGATCCTTCACTGCCTTGATTAACTTTTCCCCAGCATTTATTCCTTCCGATGCTTCACAAGTGGAGTGGTTTTCTTTTCAGATTAGATTATTGTTGGTTCCCCGTGTTTGGAAGAATTCCCAGAAGGACTTGTTGGTTCAAGGGATACAAAATTCAAAGGCTCTTAATAATAGAGTCGTTTAACTCCACAACTTTACCAATGCGTGCAAGCACACCTAATTGACACTAGCTGGCTTTTTTGTTTATTTTATTGTATTTTTAAAAATTTGTCTCCAGCTTTCTGTGAGAGAACCCCTTGTACTTTCACTTGAGAATCATTTCAGGTGGGTGATTCTGCTGCTGCTGTTTCAGTGTACTTTGTCTTCTCTTTGGCTTGGATAATCATTCCTACTGGTTATGGATTTTGACATGCGGCTGCTGGTATTTATGATCGCTTGGCCCTCAGCCAAGGGAAATTTCTAAGGGGTCTTAAACTGTGACCCTCTGGGCACAGTGAGCCATGCCCGCAATCCCAGCCCTTGAGAGACTGAGCCATGATGATAACAGTGTCGAGTCCAGCCTTAGAAATTCAGCAAGGTCACTGGCAACTTCCTAGGATGCTGTTGCAAAGCAAAAACTAAAGAGGGCTGGAGGTGTATCTTGGAGGTAGAATGCCCCTAGGTTCAATTCCCAGGACCAAGAAAAGAAAACAATTCCCAAACAAAAACAAATAAAAAAAAAAAAAAGGAACAAAACAAAAACCCTGTGATCCTTAAAAAAAAAAAAAAATCCTTAGCTTCTGGTTTGAGAAAGAGTGTTCAGGTAAGTGGGAAGAAACAGGTCCTGGCTGGCACAACTGAAGCTTTGAGCCAGAAGGCTAGAACGCTATTCCGGACACGTAAGACACGGAGAAAAACAAGTTAGAACTAGACCCCAGGGTGTGGGAAGAGATATCAGGGTCAACACAGGAAACTTCAGGGTTGTGTTTTGCATCCCATTTATGACTCTGTCATGAAAGCAAGGAGGAAGAGAGTGGGTTTTCCAAACCAACAAACTGTCCACAGGCCGATATTTTTTTCTTAGAGTTGAATCTAGCCAATGGCAGTGCAATTTAGTGGACATAGAGCATGCTGACACACCGCCCAAGTCTGTCTGATTTTGAGACCAAATCATTGTGGTTGGTCTACTTCCTGTAGGTGTTTGAAAGTGTTGGAGAGCGCCGCCTACTGCAGGGATCCGGCAGACAGTTATCAAGTCAGGCCCTGTGTGCGATACTTAAGTTTTCTATATTACTCCAGCATCAAACATTCCATGTTGACTGTTGGGAGAGAGAAGAGGTAGGGTAAGAAAGTAGTGACTGACAAGGCGTCTGCAAATGTCTTTACTGTTTTAAGAAACATGCTCACAAAATCACTCTGACCGGTTGTTGTACTTGAACTAAGTTTGCCTCTCAGGAAAAAGTAGAAGACTTCCAAATGGGCAGAAAGCTACGGGTGTCCTTCCAACGAAAAGCTGGGCTTTGTCTCAGTGACCCTTTGGGTTTATTGGATTTTGGGGGCCCTATGCCTTTCTCTGCCTTTGACCAGGCTACTTTACAACTCTATAAGTTGCAGGAAACCAAAAGTAATGAAAATATTCTTATCCCTAGAGATGCGAATGAATTTTGTCCAATAAAGATCCACTTCATTTTCCCATGTAGAAAAGACGATTCCACCCATTACATTTTATTGCCCTACTAAGAAGTTTTGCCATATTTTAGCATTTTATCCTCTGATGAACTATATATGTGTGTGTCTGGTCTTCCAATTTCTCTTTAAACTCGTAACATCTTACTGATTTCCTCATTAAAGAAAGAGTTACATAAAATTTTTGGCCTGTGTTCATTTTATATTTGTATGAGCGCCATTATTTTAGTTTTGAAAAAAATTCTGTTTTAATAGTTACTGTTCCTGGGAACCAAAGACCCACCACTTGGCTCCAATAAAATTCAGGAGACAGAAGTTGGTGGAGGAGATAGGTTCATTCCAAACCAGCCTTGGAGAAGGCTTAAGACTGGTCTTCAGTCCAGAGGGCTTAGGCTTACGTAAGAGGAGAGGGCCTTAGCATGACAAAAGGTATGTGGATTCATCCGGGCTGTGCTAGTTTGAAATGTTACAAAAACAGTAGAAGCGAAATCCATTCTTCCCTACGCAACATCATCTCAGAGTCGCTTCTTTTTGCAAAGAGAATAGCTCTCAATCGATGTTTTTAGGTAGAACCACGTTGCCTTCCTCAGTTTGTTCTCACACCGTACCCTGAAGCCTACCAGTCTGAAGCCACCCACCCCTCCAGGGACACCTCCAGGCCCATGGAGACCTGGGGCACGCATTTGTCTTTAAGCTTCACGTTTGTTGGTTGGTTTTTCCCGTTACTATTTGGCGCAGGCTTCGTGTCTTTCTAGCGTGGAGGTAATAGGCATCCAGGAAGGAGTGAGGGTTCATTCTGTTGCCATACAGACCCCTGAGTATCGGGAAAGGGAGGAGAACCATGGAGAGACCCGGGGAGGAGTCTGTCCTTTCATTCACAAAAAGACGGCAGGTGTCATAGATTACGAGAGCTGATGGGGCCCTAAAGGTCATTCTCCACCAAGCCGTACAATTGATGCCGGAGAATGACACTGAAGGGAACCCAAATGGGTAGATTTCTGCCTCCAAGACAACACAGGTGGTCATACTGCAGATTTAAGTGATTCTTTTTGCAAAAACTCACCTTAAAATTTAAATCTGGTAATAAACAACATAACACCCTTTTGATTATTTTTTTTATTTTTTTGGTACTGGGATTGATTGAATACAGGGACGTTCTACTTCCAAACTATATCCTTAGCCTTGTTTTTGTATGTATGTATGTATGTATGTATGTATGTATGTATGTATACTGGATCTTGAACCCAGAGGCACTCCACCTCTTAGCTATACCCTCAACCCCTTTTACATTTTATTTTGAAACAGGGTCTCTCACTAGGCTACTAAAAGTCTGGCTATGTTGCTGAGGCTGGCCTTGAACCCTTCTGTCTTAGCTGGGTTCTTAGTGTTCTTAGTGTTCTCTGTCTTAGTGCTGGGATGACAGGTGTTTGTTACTGCGCCTGACTAACACGCCTTTGATTTTTTTTTTTTATCACTAAATTACTATCCCAGCCATGACCTTAAAAAAAAGAGACGTTACATACAGTTAAATATTTCACATCATTTTTAATTTCAAAATTATCTGCAGTTTCTTTGTTATGGCTTCCTTGTTACAGAGATCCTCGGGGCACAGCCTGAAGGGTGAGGCTTACCAGCAGCTTATCAAGGGCTGACCAAGGGTTGGCAGTGAGAGGGGCCTTGTCAAGAGAATTTAAAAACTATAATAAAACCGACTAAGAGTTGATCTGCTTTTTATTACCACCCTTCTCTACAATTATAAACAATGTCAGTGATAAAATTGTCCTCCCAGGTGTAGGGGGGGGCTGTTTGTCTAAATTCTAAACAACAGCTGCAGTTCTGTTGCGTTTTAATATATAAGTAAGCTTCAAATTAGCACCTTTTTATTACATTTCCTTTAGTAAACATTGTATTCTACTAGAAAGGGATTCACAGAACCGCCACTTATCCAATTAGCCTTCCACACACGTAGAGCGCGCTCCAGTGTCTGTTTGGATAGTAAGCCCTCCAACCCTGTGGTACTGTGTGGTTCTACATTTAAAATGTTGATGGGGCAGAGTGAAGAGCATGTCTGTAATCCTAGAACTCGGGAGGCCGAGACAGGAGGATCACAGGCTCCAGACAGCCTTAGCAATATAGCAAGACCCTGCTTCAAAATAAAAAGGGCTGGGGGTGTAGCTCAGTGGTAGAGCATGCCTGGGTTTCATTTCCAACACAATAAATACAGGAAGAAGGAAGAAAGGAAGGAAGGAAGGATGGATGGAAGGAAGGAAGGAAGGAAAGAAGGAGACAAGGAGGAGGGAAGGAAAGAAGGAGAGAGAAGAAGGAGATGGAGAAGGAGAAGGAGAAGAAGGAGAAGGGGAGGAGGAGGAAGAGAAAAAGGAGGAGGAGGAAGAGGAGGAGGAGGAGGAAGAGAGGGAAGGAAAGAGGAAGAAAAGAAGATAAGAGAACAAACCTCAGAAGTAACCCAGGACACTGCTCTCACATTGCCAGAGAGAAGGCTAAAGCAACATGTGAACACTTCGCTCATTTTTACCAAGATCTTGGTGCTCACTCTGAAGCAGGGTGTCAGGTGATGCCCACATTCATGACCATTTAGCCAAGTCTCAAATATTTGCAAAGAAGAAAAGCTTCATACACTTACACCAAATATTCATGAAACTTACAATGACTCTCCTGGCGATCTTTTATTGGGAGATATGTGATCGCAGAGCCATTTGAAAGCCACTGGAGTCAACCCCAGAGAAATTAAGGCATGGTGTTCCAATCAGCCTCCTCACATCTGAAGCCCTGACCACGTAGCTGAGAGGAAAGAAGATTTATTTCCTTATGATTTCGGGTTCAGTCCATGTGAGGCCGGGGACCGCGGGTCTCAGGGATGGAGACAGGAGGATGGAGCACATGGACTGAGCTCCTCACATCATGGAGGGCAGGAGGAGCCAGAATCCCCAAGACTGCACCCTCAGGGCCCACTCTTCCAGCCACCCTACCGGCCTACTGGGGACCATTAAAAATGGTACTGGGTACCATTTCACCCAGGTAAATCCATTACAACAGATCTATCCACCGCTGGGATTACAACCCTCATCACTCAATTACATCAGCCTGAATACTAATAAATGAGCTCCGTAGGGGACATTTTATATCTAACTATAACACACGAACATTATTGCCATGCCTGGAATTTATTGCAAAATGAGATTTTTTTATGCATCTCTGCTAACCCGGACCTTGTGTTTAAAGCTTCGCCTACCTCTTTACATAGCTGTCATTTCCGTAAGAAATTAAAATCCCTCCAAAGTGTTCTTCGGTCAACTGTGGCCAAAAAAATAAATCGAGAAATGAGTGTGTAAAAATATAATTTTTCAGAGTGATTTGCACACTTGGTGACTTTTGCAATAAATAGGGACCCAGAACCCAAGAAGGGTTATGTGGTAGTTACAGAGGCATGGAAGAAGGCTTCTTTAAGACCTTCTAGAAGCCAGCGTTTTAAAAGTTGATATTTAAAAATGGCTAGCTAACTCACGGGGACTATGCGAGGGGCGGGTTTTCTGCAGTGCTGAGGAGCCCTGTCCCGGCGGCCGCTCCTCCAGAGCGACCCTTTGCACAGTCTCTTCCCTTCGCCCGCACTGTCAGTGCGAAAGAACATCCACACCTACATGATTAAGATAGTAATGGCCACATCATCTTCGGATCTGCAGGACTCGGGCATCTGGTGACCTTCAGGCGATGCCAGAATGTGTAAGAGGGCGATTAACTTGCAGAAAAGGAATGTGTTTGTCTAAGGAATTAGAGGCGCTGGCCCCAAACATCAAGATGGATTGTGATACTCCAGCCAAAGGAAAATGAAGACCATGCTCACATGTAGCCTTCCTGTCCGCTGTTCTACTGTGCCTCCGTGCTCTCCCTATACGAGCCCTCTATAAGCCGGGCGTGGTGGTGCACCCTTGTAATCCCAGTACTTGGGAGGCTGAGACAGGAGGGTCACAGGTTCAACGCCAGCCTCAGCTACTTGGTGAGACCCTCTGCAACTTAGTGAGACCCTGTTTCAAAATAAAGAATAAAAAATAGGGCTGGGGTATAGCTTAGAGGTAGGATGCTCTAGGTTTCCATTCCTGGTACCACGAAAGAAATAATAAAGAAAGAATAAAAATAGGGATGGGGGTGTAGTTTGGAAGTAGAATGCCCCTGGGTTCCATTCCCAGTACTGCAAAGTAAATAAATAAATAAAATAAGCCAAAAAAAAAAAAAAGCCTTTTATACACCTAAGTTCTCAAGATTTTTCTTGGAGGGAGGCGGCAATAGTTTCTCATCACCTTGTCAGGGTCCCAGTACTTAAACAAATCAAAGTCAATCCAGAAACCAAGCATGGGAAGGGGGGAAGGGGAGGGAAGGGGTTGGAGACTGGGTAAGGGCTGATTGGGTGATGTGTGCATGTATCTCCACAAGTTTTTGTTTTTTTTTTTAATCTCATTAAGATGTGTAACTACAATGCACCAATAAAAATTTATTTTCAAAAAAGGGCTGGGGTATAGCTTGTAGGTAGAATTCCTCTAGGTTTGATCACCAGTACCACCACCTCCCAAGAAAAAAATCCACAAAGAATGTCCTCTTAGAAATCAGAAGGCCAGCCAGGCGTGGGGCGCACGCTTGTACTCCCAGCATTCAGGATGCTGAGACCGGAGGATCTCAGTTTGCGGACAGCCTCAGCTACTTAGTGAGGCCCTCTGCAACATAGTGAGACCCCTTTTCAAAATAAAGAATAAAATATAGGGCAGGGGATGTAGCTCAGAGGTTGAATGCCCCTGGGTTCTATCCCCAGACCTGCAAAAAAAAAAAAAAAAAAAAAAGAAAAAAGAAAAAAGAAATCAGAAGGCCTTCTAACTTCCCCACCATAAATTATTACAAAGATTTGCTGGTGGACATATAACCCCATCTAGTTGGTCAAACCGATTTTTTTTATATTCTATAAAATGCTACTGAGCTTCTTTCTTTCCTAGGAGGCCAGAATTCCTCAAGTCTGATCAGAAGCTCACACATTATAGCCATTATACATTGCTTTTTGTTGGTATCTTTGCAAACATTCTCACAATCTCATAGGTCTTGAGAATAGAACTCATGTAAAGACCATTTACCTTGTGGGCCAGCCTTGGTGAGACGCTAGTCTCACTGAGACAGAGACTCAGACTGGACACTAGTCTAGTCTCCACAAATATTTGAGTATCAGTTAACATCTTTTTATATAGATTTTTTCTAGGAAAATGACTCAGGTGTTAGGATCACATCAATAACACTTGGTAAATGTTCAATTTTTCTCTCCACAATTCTCTGTGTCTCTCACATACGTGGTAGCTGCTACCCAAATCTGTCTTTTCCTCCTTCTTTGGCCTCTCCCCGCTTCTTCCCGAACCCAGGGCATGCTAACCTTGGCCTCACCTTCTTTTCTGTGGTCGTAGGTGAGAGCCCTTTGCCCCTGTGCAACTGCAGCAGCCAACCCACTCTGCTGCCCTCCTGACCCAAGGTCCCGGGTCCTCACAGTATCCCAGGAAACCTGTTGGCCACACACACGAGCTGCTTTCTGGACAGAGGGAGACATGATAGGAACTTCTCTGCTCACATCTTTATCTGGTGAGAAGCTACTCCAGAGATTTCCTCTATCTTGTATAAACCAGGAAGAAGTTGATTAAATTATGGTGTGTAGCTGAAGAAGGAATCTTCCAGTATATTTGGGGCGAGAGAAACGGAATCTCTGGATAGTTTCCATGCAGTAATGGAGGACTACAAAGAAGGAAGGCTTTACTACGTATTTTTGGTGTGTGTGTGTGTGTGTGTGTGTGTGTGTGTGTGTGTGTGTGTGTAAGGTTGAATCCCAGCTCAGTTACTTTCTGATGAGTGTAATTGTGTGTGTATGCACGAGTGTGCGTGTGCACATTTGTGTGTTACTAGGAGTTGAACCAGAGGTATTCTATCTCTGAGCTATTCCCCTAGTCTTACTTTTTATCTTGAAACAGGATCTCACTAACTTGCTGAGGGCCTTGCTAAGTTGCTAAGGCTGACCTCAAACCTGCAATCTTCTTGTCTCAGCCTCCCAAATACTGGGATTATAGGCAGGCACTGCCATACTCCATCAGCTGAGCATAATCTACAAGATGTTATTACTAGGGCCAGAAAGTGAGCACTGTGCTTGTAAAAGGAGAGAAGAGATACTGTGCAAGATTATTGTGGGGACTAAAGAAATAAGTTTTGTAAAATGCCAGGTATAGTACCTGTTACTTATTTAAAACACACACACATGCATGTACATATATATATATATATATATATATATATATATGTATGTATACCAGGTGACAGGTAATATGTGTATATATATTTAATTCCAGTAATTCATAATAATAATGATATAAATAATGATAATAATAACTCTTTAAAAACACTGAATTTGAAAGGCTTCTGCCTCAACCTACCCCATTTCTAGTGTTCTAAAGTTAGTACTGTTTTGTGCTATTTTCAATTAAAGATTTTATCTATATTAAAGAAAATACCTGTCAATTATCAGTCAACGATAGGCAAATATCTAGCAAAACTCCCATCTCAGTGACGGATGGTCATGACTCCAAACGGGACTGATCTGGCGGCAGCTGCAGGCGCCCCGCGTTTCTCGGGCAAGTTACATTCCTTTGCTGGCTCCTCCCCTGTCTCCTCTTTATGACCACCAAGGTCAGCTGAAGGACCTTTGAGAGGACATTCAGATGTGCCGCCTCCATCCTGGTACCCTGCGCGTTGCTTCTTGAGCTAACTCAGCACGCTCGGGATCATTTGAACGGTATAGCGTTATCACGTGGGTTCAGTAGGAAAAGTCCCTCTGCAAAAATAGCACCTTCCTCCTCAGCGTGTCGACTCCTTTAATGAAAATAAGGCTGGGCTCAGGCTGAGCCGAGGCAGTTATCAAGGCGTGAGCTAAAATCTCATCTGCTCCCAACACGGCTAGCCAAGTTCTCCAACCGGGGTGCTTACGGCCATTGACTGGTAGGGGAGGGACTGCGTGGTAGAGGCCTGAACCTGTGCAGTAATGCAAACCTCCACGCAGTGGTTGGACAGAGGTGTCCTGGATGAGCCCCAGAGAGCATGGTCAGGAGAAGGATCCCAGTTGCTCTACCACAGTTACTTACCGCAGACCCAACAAACCAAGAGGAGGGGAAAGGAATCAGTAACGCCCAAAAGCTCCCATCCCATCCAATGAAAAGAAAGAGGTAAAGTCATCCGCTTCCTGCCAGATGGCACCGCCCCCTCTTAGGGACCGGTGTTTCGTCCAGGGCCAGCCCTTCCCACCACACTGTGTTCTCTTTGGGGACTGGGAAGTTTCTTTAACCATCCCTGACATGAGAATAAAACAGAGCAAAGGTGGCTGGCATCTCCTTGTTTATTCTCTTTTTAAGTTTTTAAAATATGTTTTTATTAGCGCATTATAGTATTACATCATTTTATCTCTTTTGTGTGTGTGTGTGTGTGGTACTGGGGATGGAACCCAGGGGCATTCTATCTCCAAGCTACAGCCCCAGCCTTACTTTTTATTTTTTTATTTTTGGCACTGGGGATGGAACCCAGGGGTATTCTACCTCTAAGCTATACCCATAGCCCTTTTTTGTGTGTGTGGTGGTGGTACTGGGGTTCCAGGAAACCCTTCTACCTCTCCGTTACACTCCTAGACCTATTTTATATTTTATTTATTTATTTATTTATTTATTTATTTATTTATTTATTTATTTATTTATTTGTGGTACTGGGGTTCCTGGAAACCCTTCTATCTCCGGGCTACACTCCCAGACCTATTTTTTATATTTTATCTGGAAACAGAGTCTCTTAAGCCAGCATGGCTGGCTTCGAACTTGCGCGATCCTCCTGTCTCTGCCTCCCAAGCACAGGGATTACAAGCGTGCGCCACCACGCCTGGCTAGCCCTATTTTTAATTCTTTATTTTTGAAGCAGGGTCTCACTGAGTTGCGAAGGGCTTCACTAAGTAGCTGAGGCTGTACACAAATCACGATCCTCCTCTCTCAACCTCTCGAATGCTGGGATTGCGAGCGTGTGCCACCACACCCAGATATCTTATATTTTTAAAAGACAGACACAGCTACAGTTGGGGAAATCATCCTAGAACACATAACTTCAGAATTTGTTCTTGGGACATCTGTGCCCTCTCAAGACAGTGTTTGCAGTCAAGCCCGGTGGCTTGGTAAATTATCTCGGTTGACCAGTGTCCCCTCACAAGAGTGAGTTAGTAAGTCTGGCTTACATTTCTGCAACTGGCCATTCGGTAAAGTTCAGCTGAGGAATCCAGCTCAGGAAAAAAAAACTGGAGAGACGCCCACAGTAGGATCAGCAGAAATTTCACTTCCACAGAATGACATCTACTCACAGAACAGAAGAAATGTTACCAGCAGCTTAGTGCAGATCCTAGGAGTCTGTAAGCTCTTTTATTAGGGAGATAAAAGGAGAACTGCAATTTTATTTTGTAATCCATTTCCCCCAGAACCAGATTTTTCTTAGCAGAAGGATGTTTCTTTTTCTTCCTTTCTTTTTCTTTTTCTTTTTCTTTTCTTTCTTTTTTTGCAAACTCTCAAATACCCTCTGCAGAAAGTCTCTGAATGTCATTTGAGGCTGTCAGACACTTCTCATTTATTACAACAAACGGAGATGTCCACGGCCTTATTTCTTTGGTGTTATTGCGACATTCAGTAGGCGATCAGGGCTCTCCGCAATGCTGTCCTCACAGACGCTATATCAAAATCTGATCTGCTCCTTTGCCTAGAAAATGCTCGCCTCTGCCATTAAGAGGCCACAGTGCCTAGCATTTAGCAGGCTTCCCACAAATGTCGGTTCACTCCGCACAGTTCCTTTCATCTGAAGGCAAACGTCAACGCAAATGACCTAGAAGCTTCAAGGACATTGGACAGTCACAAGCTAGCAGCCCTTGAAATCTTGGTTTCCAGCCCAAATCGTTGTTAGAGGAACTGTAGATGAAACATTTGTGGATGAAATATTTCAGTGGGCCACTTGAAAAATGGAGCTGAACTTGGAGAAGAAATTTGGAAAGCAGAGATATGGATTGCAAAATCATTTGCTTGGAAGTTTGTTATGAAGCTGTGGACATTTATGACTTTAAAGAGACAATGTGACAAAGAAAAGGTCCTGGAGGGCAGCAGCTCACTTTTGTGTGTGTGTGTGGTACTGGAGTGGAACCCAGGGGCTTTTCTACCTCCGGGCTATACTCCCAGACCTATTTTTTATACTTTATTTGGAATCAGGGTCTCACTAAGTTGCTGAGAGCCTCACTCAGTAGCTGAGGCTGGCTTCAAACCTGTGTGATCCTCCTGTCTCAGCCTCCCAAGCACGGGGATTACAAGCGTGCGCCACCACGCCCGGCTCAGCAATTCGCTTTTAATCATAGAAGGAGGAACAGGGCTCTGAAAAGAAATGAGAGGTCGGGTGTGATGAGACACACCTGGAGTCCCCAGCACTTGGGAGACTGAGACGGGAGGAGCGAAGGTTCCAGGGCAGCCTCAGCCACGTAGCGAGACACTCCATAACCTCGTAGCGAGACACTCCATAACCTCGCAAGGATCTGTTGCAAAACAAACAAAAAAATTAAAATTGAGCTGAGGTATAGCTGGAAGGTAGAATGCCCCTGGTTCAATCCCCAGTACCGCACATACACGCATGCATGCACGCACACAGAAAAAAGCAAAAAGATGTGCCTTTGCTTGTAATAGAAACGGCAAGAAGGAAGTCTCCTGCAAAGGAGGGTCAGCGTGTTCACAGCTAGGAAGCATTCAAGGACGGCGAGGACGAGCAGGGATGCCGGGAGGTAGCCCGTTAGTCTGGTCACTGGAGTAGCTGGTTGCGCAGAAACCAGCTGGAGGAGCGTTAGCTCAGCGAATCAAGCAGGTCACGGAGCCAGGGTTTCCGCGTGGTGCGCACCCTGCCCCAGGACACCGGTCCTACGAATGAGGTCGAGTCCCACGTGAGCGGCAACCCTTTCGGATCGTCCCTGAACCCCTGCTCTTTCATTATGACTTTAAAGCCCTTTCCACCAAGATATGGAGTCTCTCTCTTCCTTGAATTCAGCTTTGGTCGTATGATCTGCTTTGGCTGCTGGGACATTACGAAAAATAACTCAAGCAGAGATTTTCACCTGCATAAACTGGGAGTGGTGGCGTAGACCTGTGATCTCAATACGTGGGAGGCCGGGACAGGACGATCGCAGGTTGGAGGCCAGCCTCAACAACTTACGGAGATTTTGTTTCAATGTAAAAAAAGGGCTGGGGGTGTAGGTTGGAGTAGAATGCCCCCGACTTCAATCTCAGTACCAAACATTCAAAAAATAAAAGCAGTTGTATAGTGGGGTTTGCTCTCTCTTTTCAGCTTGCCTTGCCTATTATAGATTGAGGAGACATGGGGAGACGCCCCAATTCTTCCAGCTGAGGCTCCAACTTTTAAGTGAGTTGAGCCCCAGTTGAACCTGCCCAGACTGGGAAAGCTGCCTCATGAAACACCGAATTGTGAGAAATAAATGTTTGTCACTGTATGAAACTACATTTTAAAAAAACTGGTGCATTATGATTATACATACTAGTGGGGCCCAGCGTAATATATTTGCACTGCACAAAAAATAATTTGGAAGCCACTACCTTTTAGAGCGATTTGTTACACAAGAGAAGCTATTGATACAGTGAGGTGGGAGGCCAGCCTCAGCAGCTTTGGGAGATTTTATTTCAAAGTTAAAAAAGGGCGGTAGGTGGAGCTTGGAAGTAGAAAGGCCTTTTTCTTCCTTTTGCAGCTATTCTCTAGACAAACTTAACTCAGGCGTGAGTGTTGCATGGCATCATTTTAGAAAACGCAGGGCAGGCTGGTCGTGGGGGCCACACCCATAATTTCAGTAGTTGGGAGGCCGAGACAGGAGGATGACAGGTTCAAGACCAGTCTCAACAACATAGTAAGCCTCTCAGCAACCTAGTGAGACCCTGTTTCCAAACAAAATAAAATCAGGCTAGGTTCATAGCTTGAAGGTAGAGTGTCCCTACATTCAATCCCCCCAAAAAGGAAAGAAGAAAACAAGAAGAAAGAAAGGAAGGAAGGAAGAAAGAAAGAAGAAAGAAAGAAGGAAGGAAAAGAGAAAGAGAGAAATAGAAAGAAAATAACAGAATAACAAAACTTGCAGCTACTAATATCTTGTTCATCCTTTTTTTAGGACTGAAAATCATGAGCAACCAAACTACAGCTGTGACTCTAGTTACTGCCAATATAAAAGATGTCCCAAGGCCAAGGATATTCCCCGTAAAAAGTCTGTGTCATTTATTTATGGCCCAAGCAGAGGGTCATTTCTGAGCCCTTATATTATGACTTGCTGGCAGAGAGTTCTCTGTGAACATGGAGGCAGTTTTTTAAAGTTTGGTGATTCGATCTCCATAGCATCTATCATTTTAGATACAGGTTACTGATGAAGAGTATTTGTAAAAGCAGAAAGACTAGAAAGCGGGACAGAGGTGAAACCTGGGACCGAAAGCCTCTAGCACCGCCCTGATGGCGTTGGAAGGCCCAGCAGTTCCTACCTCTGGATCCAGGAACGATCTGGACACGCACGGCTCTGTCTATTTCACCAGCCCCCAAGGGCGTCTTGTCCCACTGCTCAGGACTATGGTTGATGTTCACATCAAGGGTGAGAGCCATCAAGAACATGCTAAATGATTTCAATATATTGTTTAACGAGGCTGAGAAGACTGGAATTCGTTGTATTACAATTTCCATGAAGATGGCTAAACTTTTAAAAAGCTTGGCATTTAAATAGTCTAAGCTTCAGTTCCCTGGAAAACTACCTTCTTTGTGACTCCTCATTTTCGGACAATACAGTTCGGTGAGGTATTCATTTAGACATATTCATCCGGCATTATAATGGCTCCTAAGACTAACATGACAATTATTTCCAGAGATGGAAAAGAAGGATCATTCAGCGAGTGTAGAGTAACCAGTACTTTATTCAAATTAGGAAATCGATGTTGATGTGACCTCTTCGTGGTGGTTTTTCTTTCTTTCCTCTTTTTCTCTCCTTTTGACATCTATCAGTATTTTCTGTGGCCTCTGCAGTATTTAGTCCACTTTCCCCATTGGGGCCGGACCGTGTTTTTGACTTCTTTGTCTCTCTGCTCAGCAATCACTGGCTGGGCCTTTCACCCTTTATATTCAGCAATTTTAGACTTCAGATCAGTCTCCACAAAGACCTCCTCCTTCCTGAGCCTCCATCTCAGAAGCCTGGTCCTCCTCCATCCTTACTGTGGTTTGCTGGACTCAGCATAATTTTATTATCACATTTTAGGAATCCAGTCCAGAGTTTCCATGTTGGACACAATTGATGGTTCTTTGGTCCTTTGTCCTCATCTAAAAGATCTAATTTTGGAGCCCTGGAGCACCCTAAGCATTCAACACCATGCTTTCTATTCCAAGGGCTGGAGAACTGGGAGATGGACTTACTGAGTATTTTATTCTTGGGGCCAAGCTGGGCTCGGCGGCACACACCTGTAACCCCGGTATTTGGGATGCTAAAGAGGGAGGATTACAGGTTTGAGGTCAGCCTTGCTAACTTAGCCAGACCCTCTTTCAAAGTAAAAAAATAAAATAAAATGGGGCTAGTGGTATAGCTCAGAGGCAGAATGTGCCTAGGTTCAATCCCAAGTAAAATAGTAATAACAACAACAACAATAAACTTTTTCTCTGGGTGTAGCTCACTGGCAGAACACTTGCCCAGCATGTGTGAGGCACTTGGTTCAATCCCCAACACTGCTCAAAACAAAGTTTGTTCTCTAAGTACTCAAATGTTTTTATTCATTATCTAACATACATCACTCCCAATACTACCAGCTCTCTGCTGTCTGGGACTTTTGCATTGCATTCAAGCATTTCTTCTGAATGCAATGTGCATTATTAACAAAAAAGCACAGACTTTGGTCTGAGACTGGAGTCCCAGTCCTGGGTTTGTCTCGGGGTAACTGCATGATCTTTGACAATTTGCTTAATCTCTCTGAGCCTCGGTGTACTTATCTGTATTAGGAAGTCATCACAGAGGTACTTTAGGGTTAATATTATTGCAAAGGTTAACTGGTTATAAAGATTAATTCATGTGTGCAAAGCATCTGGTATGATTCTTGACAAATAGAAGATACCTGATAAATATTGACCCTTTTCATTTTCTCCTTCCTTCATAATTAATTTATGTCTAATTCAGGATATTGTTTTCCAGATGTTGCTTGCTTTTTAACTAGGGCCATGTATAATGAAGCTTTTCAATCACTTTTTATGAACTTATTAACTTTCAGCTTCTTACCAAGAATATAGGGGTATGGGAAAGGTTGGGTTAGAAAAGATCGTAACCTGCCCTTTAATTGTTTATGGGCTGGTATTTGAGAACTCATGTCCCAAACTGTCTTTCTTTATCCCATGCTTCTCATGGTTCTCCCCTTCAAACCTCCAAGAATGCAAGGTAGTAGAAGCACTTGTACAGGAAGCCGTTTCTTCACTCCAACATGTGGAAGTTTGGATTCAAAATGAGAATTTCTGACCTCTGGAATGAATTACAAATTATGACCTTTATATAATTCCCTCTTTTATTTTTTTCAAGTGCTGTGGTCTGAATGTTTGCATGCCTCTAAAATTCATATTAGGAAATTCTAACTTTTAAGGTGATGGTATTAGGTGGGGGGGCCTTTGGGGTGATTCGATTATAAGGGTTCCTTTATGAATGGGATCGGTGTCCTTGATAAAACAGGCCCGAGGGAGCTCTCTCTTTTACCCCTGGTACCAGGTAAGGACACAGCCAGACAATGCCCTCTGTGAACCTGGTAATGACCTCTCATCAGACGCTGAATCTGCTAGTGCCTTGATCTTAGACTCTCCTGCTTCCAGGACTACGAAAGACAAATTAATGTTACTTATAAGTTAGATAGTTTATGTTATTTCATTATAGAAGTGATGACTAAGGTACTGAGGGACCGTAAGAGACTAACCTGCTCGGTGAGGTCTGTAATCTATGGACCTAGTTCAGCAACTCTGAGCTCTGTGTTTAGGGCTGCCTACTTTCGAGATGAGGCCCTCTGCTCCAGCTCCCATGTGGTCAGGAGAAACACAGTAAGTAGAATGCCTACCTCTCTTTGTTTCCTGGATGCGTGCTCTTTGAATCCACTATGCTCCTTCTAAGGATCCCGAGGCATAGACATGACCAAAGGCTAGAAGGCCTGATTTCCACCACAGTTCTAGTCTTTTAGCCCAGCCAGCTCTTTTGGTTTTTGTTTTTTCCAGAAAGAGAGACAGTATCTGGATCCTACTGGACTCTATGACTAGTTCTCTTTCAGTCCTTCAGAGAGCCCATCAGCAGCTTACTACTGTGAACAGGATTTAGTATAAACTCTTCTATTCCTTCTCACTAGTCCATAGTCATGGGGCATATTAGAACTTTAAATCATGATGCACCTGTGGTTCAGCCTCCTGCACTTTATAGACAAGGAAGATGAGGCTTGGAGGGATCAGGTAATCCAAGCTCATGAGCAGTCTACAGAACCAGAGCTAAGTGCCCTGCCCCTTAGTTGGTCCAGTGTTCTTGTCACGGCACCATGATACCTCGTGTTAGGTTGGCATAATTCAGAGCAGATCTCTGCTGTTGGAAAACAAATTCTTTGGTTGTCCCATTAGGCTCTGACTCTCTCCTTGATCTCCATTCTGTGTTTGATCTGGATCCAGTTATTATTAGCTTCTGACCCTCTTATTCCACGAGGACTGCATGCACCACACATCTAGGCATCCTCAGCACATCTCTTAGGCTCCAGGAGAACTAGAGAATCATAGGACAATTCCTGAGTCTTCTAAATCAACACTACCTCAATGGAAGCAAGGCTGTATAGGTTTTGTGTAGGGCTTGTAGGGTCAGTTCTAACACTCCAGGAACCCTGTAGTATCAACACTTTTGCAGGGCTAAGCTCTATGGAGTTGTCTTATTTTTTTCTTCTTTCCAATATTTAATGTCAGGAGTTGAGAACCTCCTAGAATGAGGAATATGCTATGGCAGATGACACTCCACATAAGGATTCAATTTTGCCTCATTCTTTTCTTTTTTCTTTTCCCTTCCTCCTCTCCTCCTCCTCCTCCTCTCCTCCTCCTCCTCCTCCTCCTCCTCATCTGCCTCCTTCTCCTTCTTCATTTTTCATATTGGTGATTGAATCCAGAGGCATTCTAACTCCAAGCTACACCCTCTACATCCCAGACTTGTTTTGTTTTGAAATAGAGTCTCATTAGGCTGCTGAGGCTAGCTGTAAACCTGCAATCCTCCTGTCTCATCCTCCCAAGTACTAGGATTACAAGCATCACCACCTTGCATGGCTGTAATTCTTTCCAGTGAGCTAGGATTATCATGAGAAACTTACATGTATAGGACATTGAATGTAACCCTATTTAAGTTTCTGAGTTACCTGCTACTCCAAAATCATGCATTTCCCGAGCACTCCAGCAAAGGCAGAGGAGATAAAGTCCTTGGGAAAGCACTGCCTACGTAACTCACGGATGAGTCACCTCTCCGCTTCCGGGTCCTGGTGCTGGCAGGTTGGGCAGTGCCATGGTATTGGGCAGTTCATGTGTTGAAACTCAATCCCTAGTATAACAGTGTTGAGAAGTGGGCCCTTTCAGAGGTAGTTAGAAGTGGGTTTGGTAGCTGGGTGTGGTGGTGCACTCTTGTAATCCCCGCGCTTGGGAGGCTGAGACAGGAGGATCGCACAGGTTCGAAGCCAGCCTCAGCTACTTAGTGAGGCTCTCAGCAACTTAGTGAGACCCTGTTTGCAAATAAAATATAAAATAGGTCTGAGAGTGTAGCCTAGAGGTAGAAAGTCCCTGGGTTCCACCCTCAGTACCACAAAAAGAAGAAGAAGAAGAAGGAGAAGGAGAAGGAGAAGGAGAAGGAGAAGAAGAGGAGGAGGAGGAGGAGGAGGAGGAGGAGGAGGAGGAAGAAGAAGTTGTGGTGGGCATGGTAAAGCATGCCTGTAATCCCAGTACTTGGGAGGCTGAGACAGGAGGATTGCACAGGTTCGAAGCCAGCCTCAGCTACTTAGTGAGGCTCTCAGCAACTTAGTGAGACCCTGTTTGTAAATAAAATATAAAATAGGTCTGAGAGTGTAGCCTAGAGGTAGAAAGCCCCTGGGTTCCACCCTCAGTACCACAAAAAGAAGAAGAAGAAGAAGAAGGAGAAGGAGAAGGAGAAGGAGAAGGAGAAGGAGAAGAAGAAGAGGAGGAGGAGGAGGAGGAGGAGGAGGAGGAGGAGGAGGAGGAGGAGGAGGAGGAGGAGGAGGAAGAAGAAGTTGTGGTGGGCATGGTAAAGCATGCCTGTAATCCCAGTACTTGGGAGGCTGAGACAGGAGGATTGCACAGGTTCGAAGCCAGCCTCAGCTACTTAGTGAGGCTCTCAGCAACTTAGTGAGACCCTGTTTGCAAATAAAATATAAAATAGGTCTGAGAGTGTAGCCTAGAGGTAGAAAGCCCCTGGGTTCCACCCTCAGTACCACAAAAAGAAGAAGGAGAAGAAGAAGAAGAAGAAGAAGAAGAAGAAGAAGAAGAAGAAGAAGAAGAAGAAGAAGAAGAAGAAGAAGTTGTTGTTGTGGTGGGCATGGTAAAGCATGCCTGTAATCCCAGTACTTGGGAGGCTGAGACAGGAGGATCGCAGTTTGCAGCCTGCCTCGGCTACGTAGTGAGGCTCCATGACTTAGTGAGACCCTGTTTCAAAATAAAGAATAAAAAATAGGGCTAGGGGTGTAGCTCAGAGGTAGAATGCCCCTGGGTTCCATCCCCAGACCCACAATAAAGAAATAAATAGATGAATGAATGAATGAATATCAGTTCCTTCCATCATGGGATGACATAGCAAGACATTACCGGCCAGATGTGCTCACCTTGACCTTGGACTTCCCAGTCTTCAGAACTGTAGGAAATCAGTCTTTCTTCTTTATAAATTACCTAGTTTCACGCAGTCTGTTAGAGCAACACAGAACAGACTCAGCCAGGTGGTGACCACACGGCTGGGGCCTCTGCTGTCTGAAGGGGAGGGGAGACCCAGGGCTGTGTGTGTGCAGCAGAGATGACTGGTCTCTGGGAGGCCCCGGTGCGGGGTTTCATAGTGTGTGGGGGACACATGTGTGCTTGCTGCTAGGAGAACTCGCTGGGAGGGACAGGAGGGGTGCTCTGTGCCTCTCCTCAAACACCTTGGTTCCCTGGAAGTTCCTAACTGGCAACGGCGATTTCCTTCAAATGAGAGTAGAGGGAAAATCCAGGGCCCAGCCTCCAGTGCACCACCACGCCACACAGGCTTTGGTAATTTTTATACAGCACCCATAAGGTGAGAAATTGATACTTCCCCAGACCACAGGTCTTTCTCTCACTTCTTGCCCATGCTTACTGCTCATCAGGATAAGCACGTGGCTTTGCCGGGCGTGGCGACTCACCCCTGCAATCCCAATACTTGGGAGGCTGAGAGAGGAGGATCGCAGGTTCGAGGACAGCTCAGCAACTTAGCTAGACCCTGTTTCAAACTAAAACATATAAAGAACTGGAGGGGGAGGGTAGCTTGGAGGTAGAATGCCCCTGAGTTCAATCCCTAGTACAAAAAATAAAATAAAAGTTTGGCTCACGTTGACCCCCTTCCTGTGTCCAGTGCCTCCCCTCCCTGGGCCCTTGGAAGCATCCGAGAAGACGGGCACTCTTTCCAAGGTTGCTTATCGGGCTTCCAGCTCTGTTTCCGAGCTCCTGCCTTTCCTCATGTGGTTCCGATACCAAAATATTTGGTCCATCTGTCCCAGAAGGTTTGGGCTTTCTCTCCATTTGTGCTTCTTGAAATAATATGCTTCCAAGGCACAGGCTGTTCCCCCATCACTAAAAAAGGTCAAGCATTTATTAGTCTGTGTATAAACAGGATAACAAAGGAGCCCTTGTAAAAGCGGAACGCTCGGCTTGGACTGAGCACAGAGCGGTTCCTCTTGGATCTGGCAAATTCCCTTGGATTTTGTATCCTTTAAATACTCCATGTCAATGTCACTGTTTCCTTCTGGAATTCTCCAGTCTTACTTTATAAATTTCCCTGCATCTTTTTTTTTTTTTTTTTTTTTGGTACTTGAGATAGAACCCAGGAGCAGTCTACCTCCAAGCTATATTCCTAGACTTTTTTTATTTTTATTTTGAAGCAGGGTCTTGCTAAGTTGCTGAAGGTCTCTCTAAATTGCTGAGGCTGGCCTCAAACCTAGATCCTCCTATCTCATCCTCCCAAATATTGGGATTACAAATGTCTATTACTAAACCTGGCTCTCTTGCACCTTTGAGGTATCTACTTACAAAACCTAACACTAGGATTTTTTTTCTAATTTAAACGCATTACCAGGTTGCTCAGATAAACCAACTCGAATACTACAGATAAAAGGTGAACGCTCTTGTGTGTTGCACAACCAATTGTCCCAGAAAGGAACTTTTCTTACGTCACACAGACACACACAGTTTTCATCCTTTGGGGCAGTAATTTACAGAAGTCCTATCTCTGATTATTTTTATTACCTTCTTATGTCTGGTGACATTAATTCAACACAGACCTCTGTCACAGGGCAGCCACCTCCATTTACGTTAGCCTGGTATCTTCTTGTACCCACATCCTCTGGGGCATTATAAACCATCTCCCTTTGGAAAACTCCAAAATGGCTTAATGGTACACAGAGTCTGGATCGAAAAATGTTTTCCACTGTCCACATTGTCTCTTTATAAGCTCTTGTCGGCGCCGTGCTTTAGAGAACATTCCATTGCTTTCCTGATCCACGGAGTGCAGACAAGTTGCATTCCACAGCTAGGCATTTCCTGTGCACTCCTGGCTAAAAGCTCCCCAAGCAAGGGGACCAGCCTCGCAGGCTCCTCCAGAGAGGGAAGTCAGCACTCCGGCTGCGGAGCCCGGATTGTATGTTTCTTGAGACATTTGCCGGTGTGCAAGGCCCACTAGGAACAGTTTTATCAGCTTACTTCCCTCTCCTGCTGAGACCGTCCCAGTATGAGAACAAGATACAGAAACACAAGGTGTAGGTCTTCTAGTTTCATCCATTCTTTTCTTCTTCTTCCTCCTCATCGTCATCCTCCTCCTCGTCGTCATCTCCTCCTCGTCATCATCCTCCTCCTCCTCATCATCATCCTCCTCCTCATCCTCCTCCTCCTTGTCATCCGTCATCCTCCTCGTCATCATCCTCCCCCTCCTCCTCCTCCTCCTCCTTGTCATCCTCCTCCCCCTCCTCCTTCTCCTCCTCCTCATCTTCTTCATCATCACCATCCTCTTCCTCCTCCTCCTCCTCATCCTCCTCCTCTTCCTCATCATCATCAGCCTCCCCCACCTCCTCATCCTCCTCCTCCTCATCATCATCCTCCTCCTCCTCCTCATCATCATCCTCCTCATCATCATCATCCTCGTCTTCCTCATCCTCATCCTCATCGTGGTCCTCCTCGATTCCCCTTCTCTACCTCCGGACATCAGCTCCTTTTCCTTCTTCTTTTTCTTCCTCACCTGACTTTCCTTTTCGTTCGGAGATGGCCAGGACACAATGAGCCTTGGAAAGGAAGCCGCCGCGTGTTGCTCTGTGGCTGTGGTTTTCTTTGGACCATTTCAGGAGGTTGTGTGGCAGCACATTTTTAACGTGACATCAACTTGTATTACTTAGTAAACACATAACTGAATATTGGAAACGCAGCAGCCCGCCCCTCTCACAGGAAGTACAAGTGCCCCCACGGAAGCGAATGAGGCCAGCGCCTCCCTTCCAGAGTGGCTCGCTCTTCTAGAATCTTCTAGATCTTCTGCTACCATACTCCCCACTTCCCCCAACATGCACACGCACACTGCTGTTAGTGTGTTATATTGTTCTCTTTTCTCTGAGCTTAGGATAATTTCTTTAGTTCCAATTAGGTGAAATAAATAAGCCATGGAATTACACAGTGCCATTTCTCATATTTTCCTTGCCTTTTAGAATATCCCCTTCCCACAATCCTATATTCATTGAGGATGCTTTTTTTCCTCATATTTTAAAGCTTCTGCCTCTTCTTTAAGTCTTTCTTCCTCTTCCATATACTTCAAGGATCTTCCTTCCTTCTTTCCTCTCTTTCTTATTTCTCTCTCTCTCTCTCTCTCTCTCTCTCTCTCTCTCTCTCTCTCTCTCTCTTCTCCCCACCCTCCCTCCCCCCTCCCTCCCTCCATCTCTCTTTGATGTTGAGGGAAAACTCAGGAACATTCTACCTTCAAGCTATATCCCCAGCCCTATTTTATTTTATTTTATTTTTTCAAAGCAGATTAAGTTACTGAGATTCTCACTAAGTTGCTGAGGCTGGCCTCAAACTTGTGATCCTCCTGTCTCAGCCTCCCAAGTCTTGAGATTACAGGGATGTACCACCATACCTAAAACCACTTAAGACCCTCTTACAGCCTTTATACATTGCTTAAGGCCCTGAGTCTACAAGTGAAAAAAAAATTAGATCAATATAATTAGTCAGTATGTAGAAATTTAATTTAAAACATTATTAAAATTAGGCCAGGCATCAGGGTATTTTTCCAATTGTCTTAAAATTAAACCTGAAGACATGCTTCAGAAGTGTCCCTGCAGTTCTCAGTGTACTAATACTCTCTGGCATTACTGCTATCCTGATGAATGTCAAAGGGGAGGGTGATATTTTTGGAGCTGATATTTTTTTTTTACTCCATTACAAAAATAGATTATAAACACGTACACATATGTCACAGAAAGAACTCGGGCTAATATTTCTATACAGGGACAAGCATTAGCATATTTTTAAAGTTCACAGTTGCATTTCTGTTGTCAGTGGAAATCATCTGTTTGAATTCCTTATTTTATGACGACTCTCAGAATCTATGAGTATAATGTAAATTCCACAAGTGTATGAGAATTTTATAATCAAAGAACTCCTGAAGGAGGAGTATTCTCTTATAACTGCCTTCATAAAGGCTGGGAGCCAACTTAAACCCACAAACGATGATCCCCAACAATACAAAGCTCTAATTAAATTGAAATTCATGGATATTTTATTTTTATTTTTAGGTAGCTGTTCCCTATCCAGGACATTCGTCTAAGTCAGTATTTAGTTGAAATTTACACTAAGGATCTTACACTTAGTATCTATGTTCTTTGGGGAAAGAACACAGATACTAAGGCAACGTGTGGCTGAGTCAAAGTTGCTCATGTGTTATGACTTTCGTCTTCTTTTGTTTTTTGGCACTGGGATTTGAACCCAGGAGTGTTCTACCTCCAAGCTATACCCTAGTCCTTTATAAATTTTGAAACAGAATCTCCCTAAGTTTCTGAGGGCCCTGATAAGTTGCTGAGGCTGGCCTCAAACTTGCAATCTTCCTGTCTCAGTCTCCCAAGTACTGGGATTACAGGCATGCACTACCATACAAGGCTTGATTTGGACCTTAAATGTCCCCCAAAGGCCCGTGTGTTGAAGGCGTGGTCCCCAGCCTGTGGCACTACCAGGAGGTGATGGCACCTTTAAGAGGTGGGCCTAAGGGAAGGGAGTTAGATCACTGGGCGTACCCTTGAAAGGCCCTTTCTCTCTCTTCTTGCCTCCTGTCCAACATGAGATCTGCCCCATATTTCTGCCAACATGTTTTGTGTAACCACAGGCCCAAGATCAATGGTCCAGGTGACAATGGGCTAAAACCATGAACCCCCCAGAATATTTCCTCCTTTTCTTTAATTTTCTCATGCATTTTGTCATAGCAGCAGAAAGCTGACTAGCACACCTCGTCATCATGCTGTTCTCCAGAGATGCCGCTCCTCCTCCTGGAAGGTCTTGGCCCAGCCTGGTGTTGGGGGAGGCACAAGGGTGACTAGTCACTGCTCAGAGACATGGGAGACGGGTGCCTTCCATGAAGTCTCTGCAAAAGGCTACGGTTTCTCTAACCTCGGAGGAGATACCCTCAGGCAGAAGCCCCTTGCTTGCACTGTTGGCCAGTGAAAAATCTTGACACCAAGCCATGCTTATTTTAATAGAAGGAGACTGCTGGGCAGTATCAAGATAGCACAGTCAAGGGCCGCTTGAGTTCTTTTTTATGGGGTGATGATACTAGAGATTGAACTCAGGGGAATTGATTTCCAAGCTACATCCCATCTCTTCTTATTTTCTATTTTGACACAGGGTCTCACTAGGTTGCTGAGATTCTTGATAAGTTGCTGAGGCTGGCCTTGAACCTCTGATTCTCCTGTCTTTGCCTCCCAGATACTGTGATTACAAGTGTGTGCCACCAGGTCCAGCTGCGTGGATTCTCCTATCACAGGCTGGTAGCTTGGTAGGTAAGGAATACTGGCCAGTACTTCTTAGTACTGGAAATGAAGCTTGGCCGATACTCAAGACACAGGCTTAATTTTCCAATACTACTCACTCTCATGATGAGAATTAGTCAACTCTGTTGCTATAACAAGTACCCCCTCCCCCAATCTTAGTTATAACTACAAAGGCTTATTCAGCATCTGAGATAATTAAGAAACAGGCACCAAAACTCTCCTGCTGTCTTCTTCATTGTAGATCCAGGCTGAAAGAGCGGTCCGTATTTGGTCATGCCCCTCTATAGCAAAGAGAAAATAGCAAGGTTGCTGGTGGGCTCCAGTAGCTCTCAGATTTGGCTCAGATGTGTCACAGCCAAGGTAGAATGCATACCCCCGGTCTAAGTTCTCCTTGGTCCAGCCCGATGTCAAAGGGGCGGGAATCGTTCACCCCTCCAAAGTAGACACCACAAATTGTGCAATCCTCTCTCTGCAGGCAAGTATCCATGGGGAAAGAGCTTACCATCTGCCACCCCAGGTTCCTCGCCACAGCCTCTGCCAACTTCTACAGCCTCCCCTCCCAGCCCCGCCTCTGCAGCTATCTCATAAAGGGCACTTGGGAGCTTTCCTTGGGGGGGAACTGATTCTGAGAAGTGAGACATGAGCGTAAGGTGGCTGGCTCTTCCCAGATTTGTTCTCAAGGCCCTGAGTGCAGAAGGCACCGTGGGTTCGGAAGAGCTAAAAATGAGCCAGGTGGTGGTGCATGCTTGTAATTCCAGCAGTTGGGAGGCTAAGACAGGACAGCAGGTTCGAGGTCAGCCTCAGCAAGTAGTTAGACTCTCATCAACCCAACGAGACCCTGTTTCCAAATAAAAATAAAATAGGGCTGAGGGTGTGGTTTGGAGGTAGACTATCCTTGGGTTCCAGTTCCGAAAATTTTTTTAAATGATGGGATAAAGAAATAGGAGGGACATGAGAGGACAGTGTGCTCTCTCATTACCCAAGGGGCTCACTTGGGCGGTGTCTAAGAGACAGAGAGACCTGTCTATATGGCTGGAGGGCTGTGTCTGAGAGGATGTGACTCAACCCATCCCTCAAAGCTATTGTTAATATTTACCAAGTACCCACTGAGAAGCCAGCCTTAGACTGGGAGCTATAGATCTCCGGGGCCGGGAAAGGCTTCTACTGATTTGTACATTAAAAAACATACGGACCCACAGAGCAGGAAGCCCATCTTCCCTTCCCTTTCCTGGAGGAGAACCTCTTCTCTCCTCTATTCATGTGTGGAATCCCAATTAAACATGGTAAACAAAGGAAACTTCATACACTAGAACTTCCCTCCCTCGCCCCTTGTTTTATTTGCAGTCTGGATTTATTACTCAAGAATTGCCTCCTTGAAGTATCATCCTCTATTAGCCAGGGAGATAAAAGCCATGAAGCGGAGGGTGCTCCTTCAGCTCTCGCTGCCAGTTGCGAGACAGCAGCGTGTTTACAAGTGGAGCTGACATCTGTTGACTGAGACCAACCTGTCCTACGCCCGCGCCACGTTCATGCTCAGAATGCAAACTGCAGCTCTCGGAGACAGAGCGGGTTTAATAACTGCTTGAGCCCAGCGCAAATCTACTTGGGCCCTAGAAAAGAAACTGCGTGGTCTTAAAGCAGATGTACGTTCTTAACGTGGTTGACTTGCAAAGCCATAAAATAGGGCATTGCCTTCACCCTATCACAACCGTTAGAGTAAATATTACAACTTAAGGCAGGGCCGTTCTGTCACAATTCCACGTGATATCTTGTCCATATAACAGGATGGAAGCTAAATTCGCATCACATAGAGAAGGCATTTCATTTTCTCATGTACGGTACAATATTAGGAGCAGACAACATATGTCTCCATGGTTATAAACAAAGGTGTCGTGTTTGCAAAACAGATCCTATATGCAGAACGTCTATAAATGGGATGAAATATGGATTTTTTTTGTTGGTTGAAGTGACGTGAAATATTTCAAGCTGCATGATCTTTGTAAGAAACACGTTCCTCTTCCCTGTGAATCTGAATCGCGATTGTCTTTGGGTTCCTTTTCTCCCAATCAAAGCCCTGGCTCAGCACTGCCTTAGGGTCTTGAGAAAATCCATTTGCTCAAGATTCAGTGCCTTCATCTATTTCTTCAAAATAAGGGGTGCTGGACTAGGGTTTCACTAGGTTTATTTGAGGAAACAATCATTTCACAGGAAATCGAGGGGGCCACTCATTTTCAAAAGGGGTCCTGTGGGTCAAAGAAGTTGAGGACTTGTTAACACGAACCACAGTTAAACATACTTCTTCTCTTGGCAGTTCAGTGTGCTGATAATATTCATTGTGATTCTCCAAGCAGAATAGAGAGTACACACTGCTTCCCTCGTTTATTTGACCACAAATCTTGTTCTTGTGGAACGGTCCTCAGAGTGAATCACCACGTTGGACATTAGAGCCTCTTTTCCTTAGGGCATTCTATGAATCTATTTCCTGTTTATTCTGCCTGTCTTTCCATTTTCCCCACCTATTTCAGGAAAAGAGCTATGCGGGCTTTTGAATTAATTCAGAAGGTGAAATTCAGTTCGTTTTTCATTTCTTTCTTCTTTTTTTCGCCTGCACTTTTCTTTTAAAATTTTTAATTTAATTTTTAAAAATTTTTTATTGGTGCATTGTATTAATATACCATAACGGGGTTAAAAAAAAAAAAACTTGTGTGTACAGACATGCACACATCACCCAGTTAGCCCCAGCCTAGTTCCCAATCCATCCCTTCCTCCCACGCTTGGCTTAGTGGCTGACTTCAATATGTTTAAGTACACCGCGTGCTTTAGAGTTTCCTTCTCCCCCCTACCATCCCCACATTTAGGTTGTCTTGTTTGCTCCTCAATATGATTTCCTTTTTCATCTACAGTTCCTCCCATGACACATTTCTCCTTAGCTTTCCCATATTAGGGAGAGCATCCAATGTCTTATTTTTTGTGACTGACTAATCTCACGTAGCATTATGTCCTCCAGTCCCATCCATTTCCCTGTAAATGATGTAACTGTGTTTTTTTATGGCTGAGGAAAATTCCATTGTGTACATATCCCATAGTTTTGTAATCCATTCATCTGTTGATGGACATCTTGGCTGGTTCCATAGTTGGCCTATGATGAATTGTGCAGCTATGAAGATAGATACACATGCATTAGTTTGGTAGTTTGTTTTCCTTTCTTTTCGTAGATACCAAGAAGTGGTGTTGCTGGATCAAATGGTAGGTTTGTTCCCATTCTTCTGAGGATCCTCCATACTGTTTTCCAAAGTGGTTGCGCTAATTTGCAATCCCACCAATGTTTTAGAGTTCCCACTTCTCCACGTCCTCGCCAGCATTTGTTGTTGTGTTTTGAATTATTGCCATTCTAGTTGCAGTTAGGTTTTTGACAAATTTTAAACCTCAGAAACTTCTAGAGTGTTGGAAGGATAGTACAACAAGCGTATATTCTTCACTTAAATGCAGTTGCTTTCTGCCTCTTCCTTGTTCTCCCCCCGTGTCCCCCCGACACATGCACATCACACAAACACTGTGTATAATTTTATTGCTGAGCCATTTGAAAATGAATTGCAGTCATATGACACTTTCTCTGAATACTTTAAGATATATCTCCTAAGAAGAACAGGCTCCTACTTAAGAACTACTACAACTGAGGAATGATTATCATCTAATGAATATGTATTTATTTGTTATTATTATTGTTATTATCATTTGCAGTACTGAGGATTGAACTCAGGGGCACTCTACTATGGAGCTCCCATTCCATTTCTTTTTCTTTCTTTTTTCTTTTGAGAAACTGGGGATGGAGCCCAGGGGCATTATACCTCTGAGATATACCGCCAACCCTATTTTTTTGTGTGTGCGGTACTGGGGATGGAACCTAGGGGCATTCTACCTCTGAGGTACACCCCCAGCCCTATTTTTTATTTTGAAACATGGTCTCACTGATTGCAAAGGGTCTCACTAAGTAGCTGAGGCTGTTCGCAGACCACGACCCTCCTGTCTCAGCCTCCTGAATCCTGGGATTAGAAGCGTGCACCACCATGACCAGCCTAAAATAATAACCTATTTAAATTAAAAATTGTAAATAATATTTTAAATACCTACCCTTCAAAATACTATCATTTCAATATAGAGTAATTAGAAAAACTATTAATGGGTATTTCCAGAATTTATATGCTTCTAAAAAATAAATTTTAAACCAGGCATGGCAGTAATCCCAGTACTTGGGAGGCTGAGATGGGAGGGTTGCAGGCTCGTGGCCAGCCTCAGATACTTAATGAGGCCCTCCACAACTTAGTGAGATCCTGTTTCAAAATTAAAAAATAAAAAAATAGGGCTGGGACTGTATCTCAGAGAGGTACACTACTCCTGAGTTCAATTTCCAGTTCTGAAAAAAAAATTTTTATTGTGCATATTTGATATTTACAAGATGACGGTATAAAATGCAAACACATATAAATGATGACTGTGGCTAATTAGCTGAACAAATTTATCATCTCACAATACAATTTTTAAAACCTGGGACCCATTTAGGGTTCACACCTGGAGTTATATCTCTTTGTTTCTTTAGAATAATCCTCCTGACTTATTTGTTTTTCAAGACATTTAATTCTTTTGAAAAGCCCACATCATTTATTTTTGTGGAATGTCTAGCATTAATTTTTGTGATCATTTCCTCATGATTATATTCAGCTTAAATGCTTTTGCTAAGATAGGCATGGGTAGCGCTGTGCACCTCAGAGGACACCATATCAGGAGGTACGAAATGTCGCTTCAGCTCACTGTTGGTTTTATTGAGTAATAACAAGGTTAAGATGTTCATTAGCTGGGCATGGGTTTTTTTCCTAGTACTTGGGAGGCTGAGACAGGAGGATTGCAGCTTCGTGGCCAGCCTCTGCTACTTAGTGAGGCCCTCTGAAGAATTTAGTGAGACCCTATTTCAAAATAAAGAATAAAAAAAAATGTGCTGGGGTGTAGCTTGGAGGTAGAATGCCCCTGAGTTCAATCCCCACTATCACAAAATAAAAAGATGTGATTCATTACATAGCTCTATTATAAAGGAAGATTTCCCCCTTTATAATTAATAGGTGGTGGTATAGCCAATTTTTCCCCTCTGGTGCTGGGGATCAAACCTGGAGCTTCTCACATGCTAAACTCAGACCTAACACTGAGCTACATTCCCAGCCCACTTGAGAGCTGAGTTCTGGAGGTTTGTGAATTATTCTTTTCCCAACAACTTTTCACTCAATGGCTTTGGCGTTTGCCGGTGATCTTCGGCAAAACCAAATATCACCTTGGCTGTTACAAAACAGGGTTGCCTGAATAGGTTTTGTGATTTGACCACCCCTCCCACTTTCAGAGCTGCCCTCTGTCTGCACAGAGAGCTTTCTTTTCCCTCCCTCTCACTGAATGCCATGGTGCGCCACGGTTCATGCCGTATCTCATGCTTTGTAATCACCCTTGTAACTCACCCTCTTTACACACTTATCCAGAGACTCCTCACATCGGGCTCAGCCTCTCCCCTTCCCCTGCACACACACAGGAGACGCCATCGCTGCGAGAGGCCCTGCCACTCGCCCTGGTTCCAAAAGTGGCCAACGCCTCTCCAGCAGACACTTCTAGCAACTTCCTTGGGGTGGGGGAGAGGGAACTGAAACTGGAGATAGTAATCATGAAATGGTTACATTATCACACAGGAAAGGAGGGGGTGTCTACTGCTATCTCCACATAACACAAGAATGTGGGCTCCCCAAGTTGGGCTCAGGAGCCAGGGAGGAAAACCACTACTCCGTTTCCACCCTGAGCACAAAATGACTCTTTTAATTGAGTCCCTAGGAAGGCCTGGGGAGTATGTCCAGAAGTTCTGCACGGTAGGTTCTTGCGATAGATATCAGGACATCAAGGTCCCCAGGCGTGACAGGGACAGGCCTGTGGCATGTCCGAGTGGACACATTCCAGACGTCACTGAGTGAAGAAGGGGACTGGGCCGCAGGGGAAGGAAGAGCACGCGGCTCTGGGAAGAACAGGGCGATCCATCCTGGCCGCATCTTTCAGTACGTTCTGAGCCTTACGTGAGAGGGTCGTTTTGTAGTGTGGCAAGCCGGCACCGTGGGACCTGCAGACTGACAGATCAGAATACCCATCTAAGGGAAACACGGTCTTTAGTTTCTCTTGGGAAGAAAATAAAACCGTCCAGGCCAGGGAGGAGGCAGGACAGACAGGAGCTGTCCCCTGTAAAGGGGGTGATGGTATCCAGGGGTGGTTATGGCACCCCGATCTTTACCATCTCCAGGTTTACACAGCCCTGTGTCCCCCGAGGTCACGGGGAAAGCCCCACCCAGCTGTCAGAGACAGTCCGGGGTTGAGGGATTAAACGACTCAACTTCAAATGTCATTCCTTGAAATTCACGAGGTTCTCACGAGGCCTCGACAACTCAGGACCAGGTCTCGCATCTGTAAAAGAGAGAGAAAATCCTCACAGGCGTGCGATGGAGATCTGCTAGAGTAAACACGAGCGTGACCGTATGAGTTAGGGTCCCTTCGGTTCCAGTAACAGAAGCCGACTGAGCTAGTGTAGGAAAAGGGAGAGAGAACTAGTTACGCAGCTGTAGTGACGTCTCATCAATCTTCCTTTTTAAATTAAGTTTTTGAACTGGTAATAAAGATTGTACCTTTTAGTGGTGGAACCCTAATGGCTTGATACACATATGCATTGTATAATGTTTTGTGGGGGTTTTTGTGTGTGTGGTGGTGGTACTGGGTTCCTGGAAGCCCTTCTACCTCCGGGCTACACTCCCAGACCTATTTTATTTTTGGAAACAGGGTCTCTAATGCCAGCGCGGCTGGCTTCGAACCTGCGCGATCCTCCTGTCTCCTCCTCCCAAGCGCGGGGATGACAAGCGTGGGCCACCACGCCCGGTGCTTGCATTGTATAATGTTTAAATCAGATAGAAGAAGCCGGGTGTGGTGGTGCATGCCTGTAATCGCAGTACTTGGGAGGCTGAAACAGAAAGATCTCAGGTTCAAAGACAGCCTCAGCCACTTAGTGAGTCCCTCAGCAACTTGGCAAAGACCCTGTTTCAAAATGAAAAATAAAAAAGGATTGGGTATATAGCTCAGAGGTCAAATGCCCCTGGATTTGATTCCCAGTCCAAAAAAAAAAAAGTTAGCTGAATTTATCTATCCTCACAAGTGTTTATTATTTCTTAATGGTTAAAACTTTTCAAAATCCTTTCTTGTAACTTTTTGAAATGTACAGCACATTGTTTTCATCTGTGGTCACCTGTCAGGCAATAGTGCACCAGAAGTCCCTGCCTCTACCTAAGTGTAACTTGTATCCATCAACCAGCCTTTTGACCAGCCTTTCTCCCTCCCTCCCTCCCTCCCTCCCTCCCTCCCTCCCTCCCTCCCTCCCTTCCTCCCTCTCTCTCTCTTTCTTTCTTTCTCTCTCCCTCCCTCACTCCCTCCCTCCCTCTCTCTCTCTTTCTTTCTCTCTCCCTCCCTCCCTCCTCCCCCCCCTTTTTCTTTTTTGCAGTACTGAGAACGGATCCCAGGAACATTCTACCTGCAAGCTCCACCCCTAGCCCTATTTTTTATTTTGAAACGAGCTCTCACTGAGTTGCAAAGCGCCTCACTAAGTAGCTGAGGCTGTCCATGAACCCAGATCCTCCTGTTTCAGCCTCCCGAATGCTGGGATGACAAGCGTGCGCCGCCACGCCCGGCTATGTCCTATCATTATTAACGTCAGGGATTCAGCCAAGCCTTACAACAAGGCTGGAGCCCAAAACCAAAGGGCCCTCGAGAGCCACAGCTTCTCTTGGCAGGTCTGGGATTTTTCTCCATTTGTGAGGACTGGCTTTCTGTCTCCCAAGGTAACAGGACTGACACTTGGCCCAAAGCTCTTGAATTCACATCTTCTCTTCCCAAAACAATGACCCAGAGGGGGTGAGAATCTCAGAGCCCCAATTACAAAATCTCACAAGACAGTACGATTCTTTCTCTTGTGACCTGGGCTCACTGTGGCCCAAGGGTGGGGTTGAGGGCAGGGAGCGTGGAGGAGGCATAGACTTCGAGTGCCTGGCTGAGCGGACCCAGGGCTTGCTGTTGGTTGGGCGGTTGATTGCAGCTGGCGTGGTGGCACATGCCTGCAGTCCTAGGCTTGGAAGGTTGAAACAGGAGCATCACGTGTTTGAGGCCAGCTTCATCTATTTAGTGAGATCTTCAGCAACTCAGTGAGATGCTGTCTCAAAAAAATAAATAAAAAGGGCTGGACTGTGTCTCGAAGGTAGCATAACTCTGGGTTCAATCACCAGCACCCGCACCAACAAAACATAAATGTCCTACTGATATTTGGAGCACTCCCAGGGGCTTGGACCAAACATGAATCCTTTTCTTAAGAAACAACAATGTATGCTTTCACTTAACCATAGATTTCTTTACATCACCATTAAAAATGAATTATAACTGGGTAAGTATAATAATTTGAATTTAGGATGCCCCCTAGCCCTCATGGACACCAGCCAGCCATGTTGGAGATGGGTCTTGGTTGCCAAGAAGGGGTCTGTGGGGCCGTGGTCTTGGGGATTATGTAAGGTCCTCCTCCACCTCGTCCCTCTTGCTTTCTGCTTCCAGGATGTGAGAGCAGAGCCATCCTCTCTCCCTCTGCTTTTCACACCGCAGTCCCGGCCTAACATGGGCTGAGCTTCTAAAATCTCTAGAACTGTGAGCAAATAAGTGTTTCTCTAAGTTGTGTAGTCAGTTATTTTGGATTACAACAGTGAAAATGTTGATCAAAACAGTGGGTAAAATAGATTAGACGAGTTTCAGGGTTTTCCTGGACTCACCACTTAGTTTTTGAGGCAAGATTTATCTTTGTACGTTAGCATTTGTCCTTAGTATGTTTCTGAACCAATTGAAAACCACTGAATCACTGCAAACGATTAAACATGAAGCGAAAATCATTTGTGTAGAAAGTCCTATTTCACTAAACACCTCAGCCTTGCCCTTACCATTGATATAAATGCTTCTGTATCACATTTACAACGCTTATATCAACTATGGGAAAAAAAGCTATTTCAACAGAGCAAACAATGCAGAAAAGCACCCCTGGGGGATTATAAATATCAAATAAGTCATAACTATAATGATAATATTCAAATTTATCTTCAGAAGATAAAGGTTGGACTTATCAAGAGGCCACAAGTGAGAAATAAAGTCTTCCTTATTGAGAACAGATAAATTCGAGACTTTCGATAATCCTGTTAAATGCTCTGTGCTTCTTTATTCTAAATGTCATTCTTTAGTTTTAAAACAGCTCACTGCTTTCATGGCTGCTGGTTTTTGTGGGTTTTCTTCCCGTATCTGATGAAGTGGAGTCAAACTCTATTATGGTATCGTACTAGTGCATGTTCGCTGCTCTTTTCTCAAATTCCTTTCTTGCTTCTCTTCTCTCTACCGCTTCCAAACCGTCCACTAATAGTCGGACCACAAGCGTGATAAAAATACAAGCAAGAACGACATATTTGATAACAGGACAGAGATTAACCACGGTACTTTATTTGCTTTCTCTTCTCTAGTTACACCAATCTCACTCCTGTCAGGGCCACCATATTAGTTTTGCCAAAGCTGCTATAACAAAATTCCCCAGGCTTCGTAGCTTCCAAAACAACAGGAACTTCTTTCTCACGGTTCTGGGGATTAGAAGTGAACGATGAAGGCATCGTAGGGCTGCGTCTTCTCAGGCCTCTTACCTGGGCTTGTGGAGGGGTTGCCTTCTCCTCCGTCTTCACGGGGTCCTTTTCCCTGTGCACAGATGTGCCCAGAGCTTCTATTCTTATAAAGACACCACTCACGTTGGATCAAGACTCATTCTAATGACCCCCCTTTAACTTAGTCAACTCTTTAAAGATTCTCTCTACAAATACAGCCACGTTCTGAGTTGCTAGGGGAGGGGAGAGCTTCAACACGTGCACTTGGAGAACAGATAATTCATCCCATGATGTTTTTCTATCTCTACCAAATACCATTTCTCTGCCATTTCATCCCACCTGAAGTTGGTTTTCCATAGACTGGGTGATCTCTGCCATTATTTTAGCAGCTGATGAAATTCAATTGAGCTGGGCATGGTGGTTCACGTTTGTAATCCCAGGACTTGAGAGGCTGAAAGAGGAGGATCACAGGTCTGTGGCCAGCCTCAGCAACTTAGTAAGACCCTCCACAACTTACACCCTATTTCAAAATGAAAAAATAAAATAAAATAGGGCTAGGGCGATGGCTCAAAGATAGAATGTCCTTGGATTCCATCCCCATTAACACACACACACACACACACACACACACACACACACACACACATTAACTGAGCACCCATGGATACAGTCTTGAAATTTGAGATGAAAATGATTTCTTCCCCAACAAGACCCATGAGACCAGAATACTTGTTAATCCTTCTCGATTGGAATAATACATTAGAAGACAGGCTTACCACTTACAGTCAACAAAGCAAAACAAACAAATCTCAAACTGGGCCATTATGTTAGTGGCCAAGTCTGTACATTATCTTTCTTTGAGAATGGACGCACTTTAGAGGCGAGACTGTGCCCTTCAGGTAAGACAGTGGAGACATTCATTCAGTTTGACTAGTGAAAATGAATTTGGGCCATCTTCAACATCCTTTGCTTTTCAATATGATTTATTTATTTTATTTTTTGTGCGACATCCCCAGCCCTATTTTTTATTCTTTATTTTGAAACACTGAGTTGCAAAAGGCCTCACTAAGTAGCTGAGGCTGTCTGCAAACCACGATCCTCCTGTCTCAGCCTCCCGAATCCTGGGATTATAAGCGAGCGCCACCATGCCTGGCCTCAATATGACTTTTAAGTATAGCTATGTGAAGACTTTGTCAACAGGTCAATTAATTCCTAAATTTTTGTATATTTCGCCAAGCAGATTTTATTTGTGGAAACTCGGTTAACTTCGGATGATAACCACTAAAGGTGGGTACAGTGGCTCTTCTCCGTAAATTTAGAACAAGCTGGCGCATGTCCTGAGAGCCAGTCTTAAACACAGTTACTACCAGAGCTGCTGCCTACACTTTGTTTTGTGGGGTTTGGTTTTCTCCATTTGTAGATCTATGCCACACACCTTTCCTAACTACAAACGCTGCAGGTAGTGTGCAGGTAGTATGTGTGTGTGTGTGTGTGTGTGTGTGCACGCGGTGTGACCTTTTGAAGCCAACTGGCTATTCACGTGGCCATAACTACTTGAGGCTCTTTCTAAAAGAACCCACCTCCATCATGCCTCATTAGGTTTTATTCTCTCATTTGCTCAGAAATGCAGCCGCAAACAAGAGATGAAATGCCTGTTGTTCTCCTAGCTTTTCCTGGCTGTCAGCAAGAATCTGCCTTATTGAAGAGAAAGCATAATTCCTTTAGCCTGAGAAATGAAAGCCAGATTGAGGAAATACCAGAATGACCAGAAAAAATGGTTTACGTTCTCCTCCGAGTCAGCTCCACAGGGAAGCTAGCCCCATTCAGACATAGGTAATGGTAAACTCGCAGCACTAGAGGCTCTGAGTCCATGATCTCTGCAGCGTGCGGATACAGGGATGAGTCGGTGGTCGTTCTTCAGAGCAGCCGGATGTTTGCAATAGAGACTGTCACGTGAGACGCTATCAGTTTTGAGAAAGACCAGGATGTCATTAGGCAGGTGAAAGGCTCTGCCCAGAGATGCAAAGGACTTGCCACGCCAAACATCACTCCATTCATTACCCCGTGCCCAGCACCCTCCTGACCTTACCCACCTGAGTCCCCCGCAACACTCTGTTAGTGAGGTGAACGTTACTCTCCCTGTCTTAGGAGTGAGGATGCTGTGGGGTCAAACACCTGACGAGACTTTCCCAAAGCCATGCAGCAGAAGGTGGGGAAGAAGTGTGCAGTCACTGGACCGCCAGGCCCAATGTGTATCGATTTAAAGCCATGAAATCTGGGGAGGAGAGATGTTTGCCAAAATGACAGGCAGGGTCTTATTTTAATCCTCTAAATCGTATTTCCCGGCCTGGCTCCTCAAGAGGGCTTCCTAGTCTCCGTTTCCATCTTCGAGGAGGAGAGCAGCCCATCAGGAGGACCGAGGCTGTCACAGGAGCTTCCAGGTGGTGTGATATAAGAGGGTCTCCAAACTGCCCAAAGATCATCATCTCTGTAGAAAATAATTAGGTGGCATGAGAAAATCTCTGCCTTCAAAGTATAAAAGATCAACCGACACCTTACAGTTGAAAACATGAGGAGAGGCGGCTTTGGTTTTCAAAAGACCACGACAGCCAGGCGTGTTGGTGCACGCCTGGAATTCCAGTACTTGGGAGGCTCAAAAAGGAGGAGCTCAGGTTTGAGGCCAGCCTTAAGAACTTAGCTAGGCTCTGTTTCAAAATAAAAAATAAACACAAGCTGGGGTTGCAATCCCCAATATCAAGAAGAAAAAAAGGCAACCTCAGCACCCTGTCCCCACATTTTCGTTTCAGAAAATAACACTCTGACTTCAAGATCCTTCAGGCTCTTCGTTGAGCTCGACTCCCCTGTGGGATCCCTGAGCCTTCAGAGTGTGCACGGGCACCGTCGTCTGGTCTCTAGACAGCGCCAGGAGCAAACCCAGCCGCTCTTCTCCTGAAACAAACTCCTGGTGCGGCGAAAGCTTTCCCATACGAGGCTCACTGAGAGTTTCCAGCCAGACCTCACGGTCCCTCTGGCTGTCAAGAAATTCCCACCTTCAGCAAAAATCCTTTAGGGCAGCCAGCGCAGCAGGAAACCTGTCATTAGCCACCGGCAGTGTCACATCAGCGATTCTCTCTCAGGAGTGTGGGCTTCACGATTTCACTCGGCTGTTTTCCTCTTCCGGGAGAGCTTTGTGTGATTGTCAGAAAATAGATCGTGTACATGTGTCTGTCGTCAACACGCACAAGCTCTCCAGAGCACAAATAAACAAAACGCTCGTGTACGTCGGCACCCACATTGGCATCTTTTAACCAGACCAGATGAAGCGTGTGAATTACCCTCAGAGAAAGACCCATCGAGTGCCCCGCTTGTAATGTGTCTTGTACAATACAGCCTTTGCCACTCACCCGATTCAAACCCTGCAACTGTGCTATTTTTAGATGGGTTTTGTACACCACTCTTGACAAAGGGTGCTGGTAAATCCTTTTGACTCGTGGCCAAGAAGTTGGGTGAGAACCTGGAAACCCATTGGTATTCCAGTCAACCCGGGACAGTCAGAGCGCAAGGTGCGCCCTTCTTCCTTGTCGTCCTTCTTAATATGAACTGTAAGCCATGTGTGGTGGCGCACGCTTGTAATCCCAGCACTTGGGAGGCTGAGACAGGAGGATCGCACAGGTTGGAAGCCAGCCTCAGCTACTGAGTGAGGCTCTCAGCTACTTAGTGAGACCCTGTTTCCAAATAAAGTATAAAATAGGTCTGGGAATGTAGCCCAGAGGTAGAGAGCCTCTGGGTTCTACCCTCAGTACCACAAGAGAGAGAGAAAGAAAGAAAGAAAGAAAGAAAGAAAGAAAGAAAGAAAGAAAGAAAGAAAGAAAGAAGAGAGAACTGTAAAGGAGAAAAGAAGACAAAGAAATGGGCCTTATCTGTCCTTGTCCTTTGAATAAGTCGCTTTACTTGCCCTGCGAGATAACAGTTCCTTTGCAAACGTCCCTGGCCGGTTTAAGCTGTTCCCTATCATAACCACTTCTGGAAGACATGACCCTTTATTTACACAGGAGCCAGCGTGACGGCAGCAGGTGCGTCAGGGAAAACTCAGACAGACGTGGGTGCTTCCCAGCTGCTGGGACGCGGTCCCGGGACGGGAAGGAGAGAGCGTGGGGGGGGATCGTAGGCGAACCTACGAGGCAGGTGGCAGCTGAGGCAGTCACAGAGAAAGGCACCGGGAGGAGGTGAGAGGCCCGTGCTCTTGTGGCCGACGAGAAACCTGAAGGAACTCGGCTCGGCTGTCTTTCCACCAAGAAAAGCTGAGATTGGCAACAATGGCTGGGCTAATTCTGGACAAAATTTTTAAAAATATTTTCTTGGTCAGAGAAGCCCACATCTTTGCTTGGATTCTTGATTTCTGTGTAAACTGCGTATTTCCCAAACTTCCAAATCCTGCAAATTGACGAAGGTTTGGATGCTGGATTGGGTCCTTGGAGACATCCCCAGAGCCTCAAATGTGAACGCCACCCCCATTCTTCTTGTCCGTGTTCCTTGGGGCTTTATTCCTTCAGTTCCCTGTTGGCAGACGGTCCTTGCCCACCCGACTCCAGCTGCTCCACGCGGATGTGCCCAGGTTCTCAGACACGCTGCTCCTTTCACTTAACAGAGCTAACCGGAGGAGAAACAGGAGAGGGGCTTGTCGTACACCTGTGTACTTGGAGGCAGAGACTGGAGGGTTGCGAGTTCAAGGCCAGCCTTGATAATTTAGCAAGACCCTCGGGCACTTAGTGAGAACCCGTATCTAAATAAAAAGGGCTGGGGGTGTAGTTCAGAGGTAGAATGCCCCAGGATTCGATCCCTAGGACCCCCAAAAAAGAACACGAAGAAAGAAAAAAAGGAAGGAAGGAAGGAAGGAAGGAAGGAAGGAAGGAAGGGAGGGAGGGAGAGGGTTCTAATACTTTGGATCAAAAGCAATCTCTGAGCCGGGCATGGAGACGCACACTTGTAATCCCCGTGCTTGGGAGGCCGAGACAGGAGGATCACACGGGTTCGAAGCCAGCCTCAGCTACTTAGTGATCCTCTCAGCAACTTAGTGAGACCCTGTTTCCAAATAAAATACAAAATAGGTCTGGGAGTATAGCCTGGAGGTAGAAAGTCTCTGGGTTCCACCCCAGTACCACCAAAAAAAAAAAAAAGAGCAATCTCTGAATTGAAGTCATTATTTTCTTTCTTAGTCATTGTTTAAAAGGGTCTTTCTAGCTGGGCGTGGTGGTGCACGCTTGTAATCCCAGCATTTGGGAGGCTGAAACAGGAGGGTCGCACAGTTCCTGGACAGCCTCAGCTACTACTTAATGAGGCCCTTTGCAACTCAGTGAGACCCTATTTCAAAATAAAGAATAAAAATTAGGGCTGGGGGTGTAACGCGGAGGTAGAATGCCCCTGGGTTCCATCCACAGTACCACAAAAAAAGAATAAATAAATAAACAAATGGTTCTTTCTATTTATCCTAAAATCAGAGACATTTGATGAAAACAGTAATGTGCCAAGAGGATTGATAACAATAACAATGAAAGCAGCTTACTTTTGGGCCCGGAGGTGACAGGCAGTGTAGGCACTGGGTACCTGAGCTGTGCCCTCACCATGAACAGAGTGACCCATGGTGGGGAAGGACAGGGACACAGAGGCCAGCCATCACCAGCCCGTCAGTGGGATCAAGTCTAAGGTCACTGGGCTCTTTCTACTCCACCAGGCAGCAGCTCCATGGCTAAGTGGGAATCCATTCTGTGCATCAAAGGAAAACTCATTTTGCATTGAAGTGCACATTGCTTTCAGCTATTTTAACAGATTCGACATGTGTATTTACTTATTTATTTTAAATTTTCTTTGGCACCGCTAGGGCTCTTGCAGCTACTTTCTTATCTTTCTTCTCCTCCTTCTCCTCTTCCTCTTCCTCCTCCTCTTCCTTCTCTTCCTTCTCTTTTTCTTTTTCCTCCTCCTCCTCCTCCTCCTCCTCCTCCTCCTCCTCCTCCTCCTCCTCCTCCTCCTCCTCCTCCTCCTTTTATGGTACTGGGGATTGAAGCCAGGGACATTCTACCTCTAAGCTACACCCAGTCCTTTAAAAAAAATTTAAACAGTCTCACTAGGTGAGTAAGGGTCTTGCTAAGTTGCTGAGCTGGCCCCAAACTCGTGATTCTCCTGTCTTAGCCTCCCAGTACTGAGATTACAGGAATGTGCCACCATGCCCAACTCCACTGATAGCTTTGATTCCATAGTATCTTCTAAGTATTCCACTTGACCCGATCTTTTGCCTGGCCATGACGTGGAAAATGTGGTCTATAGCACAAGTGCCCTGGACTATCCTGGCTTCCTTTCTAGATACATAAGGACACAAAAAAAGAACCTTTTCCCAACTCAGAGCACATAGGCAGCACCCGTATACCCAGGCTTGCAGGCATGAGAACCTTGATTGAAAGCAGTCATTGGACAGTATGTAGACAAGGGTTCGTGCTACACAGGGAAGGGGCAAAGTTCATGAGAAGGGGCAAAGTTCATGAGAAGGGGCAAAGTTCATGAGAAGGGGCAAAGTTCATGAGAAGGGGCCAAAAACAAAAAAAAAAAGCAGGGAATATCGGTAATTTTGCTGTTCAATAGATTGTTCTTACTTTCCTTATTTATGCCCATTTATTTGTTGGGGACCATCACCCAATAGAGATAATAGAAAAAATTACAACTATAGCTCTTAATATAGATCCTAGAAAATGAAAACTGCCTTTTCCAGCTCTAAGACCGAAGCTCTCGGCCTCCATGTCGGTTGGAGACAGCTCTAGACCCTGAGCTACTGGGATATATTTTTTTTCATTTGCCGTATCACCATGTTCCAGTTCTATTTTGTCTGAATAGAAAATGAAATAGAATTACCTCCTCTGCTCACGCTGCTGTTGACATTAAATTTCATCTTCTTTTATTATGATCAGCAAAGTTACTCATTATGTTGGAATTTGCTTTTTTTATTCCCACAGGGGCGGGAATAATTAGTTTTGCTTCAGCGCTGTGTTTCACCCACCTTGGCTCGGTGGTGCTTGTGTGCTGTTTACCTTTTGGAAAAGCTATTTCCCAAGAAGAGAAAGAAAACGGCGTGTGAGAGGGGGTGGAGGTTTCCAACGGCACCCAGCGCCTCTGCTCTCTCTTTGGCTCTGAAAGAGGATGTATGAAGCAGAACTCCAGGCTGTAATTAATGCAGCTCTGCATAACGTAAGAGGTTCTTTTACCTACATAAAAATCGCTGTGCTAATTCTCAAGGGGAATCAGGATGCTACCATGAAAGCACTTCCTACAAGGGGACTCACCTTTTCTACGCTCTACATAATTACAGTCAAATTTTAATATTTTTGTTAGGGGAAGCTACAGTAAATAGGCAACGGTCATAATACTGTTTTATAGGGCTGAGTATAAAACCTTAAGTGTTAATATTACATGAGGATTACATAAAGAAATTTTTTATGTGTATGGTACTGGGGATGGAACCCAGGGGCTTTTTCTACCTCTGGGCTATACTCCCAGATCTATTTTAAGCTTTATTCAGAAACAGGGTCTCACTAAGTTGCTGAGAGCCTCACTAAGTAGCTGAGGCTGGCTTCGAACCTGTGCGATCCTCCTGTCTCAGCCTCCCAAGCACGGGGATTACAAGTGTGCGCCACCACACCCGGCTGCATAAAGAATTTTTCAAATAACATTGACTCTATAGGAATGGACTTGTCGACACAAACCTCATGGGGGTCACAACTTAGATCCAGTAGTTTTTTGGGGGGAAACAAAATTGGGAACTGCACCTTTAATTGATCTGAGGATGGGAGAGAAAGCCAGGTCTCCTTGCTCAGCCCTAAAGTGGCATCTGAAGAAGGCGGAAACCCCTGTGGTTTTCATCTGCACTTAGGTATCTTCTTGTAGAATGCACATTGCAATTCCCAAGCAATACTTTCCTGTGTTGGTTTCATGTGAGTGCGGGGAGTCATTGGTAAGGCGCTGGCCCTGCTCCACCTAAACACATGGTGTCTGTAGATCAAAGAACTTCTGCAAAGACTCAAGAAGAAAAGCATGGTGGTTGTGCAGTTGAGTCCGTAGAAGTCAGAGATCCTGAGAGTTGCTCCCAGGCTCGGTCTTTGGGCCCCTGCATGGCCCTCCATTTCCACAGCCACAGAATAGGATATCCGCTCTTCCTTCCATCCCGACACCCTGTAAGGGGGGCACCAAAGGGGTGATAGGGTTGTGGCTGGGACCAAGGCCATGGTGTCCCATGCAGGAAGACATTCAGGGAGTCTGGCTAAAACATTTGCATAGCTCCTAGGTGTGTTTATTGCTAGTTGCAAGGAGCAGGTTTCAGGAAGTTTTCATGTCAGAGAGAAGATGTCTGTAGCCCTTAAGACAGAAGTCGATAGTAATAGCAGGGTGGCTTCCATCTTGGTCTGGGATCGCGCACACACAACTGTAGGACCAAGCAGGGAAAGACTGTTTCTGACCTGTCTACAGAGATACGTTCAAGCTCAGCACCTCCGGAGGGACAACTCTTTTTGTCAGACCATTGGCTGGTTCCGAGCAACCTCTCACACAACGAGGGCCCCGCTAGCTCTGAGGAGCCTCCAGGAACACCACGTGTTCTGGATTTAGCTGCTGGGAGACGCTGGTTCATCTGTCACCAACCCTTGTTCTTCCTTTGTGCACTGCAAGCAGCATTGACATGAATCTGGGCCAGTGGAGGGGGAAAAATTCAGTCACCAATGAGCGCTCACGGTTGTGACCTGGACCTAGAAACATTTTATGAACATTCTTATCTAGAATGCACACAATACAGAGTGCCTGGCTGGGATTTGTCTTGGGAAAAGTGCTTGATTATTTTAGACCTAAGTTTTTACAGACAATTCACCTAGTGCCATTCCAATACTCTGGGCCGCAAAGAAAGGGTTTTTAATCAATGTCACACTCAGGAGAAGTTCTTGTGTGTATGTTTATAGTAGCACTTATGTTAAAAATAGCCTGAACTAGCCGGGCATGGTGGCACAAGCTTGTAATCCCCGCGCTTGGGAGGCTGAGACAGGAGGATCGCACAGGTTCGAAGCCACTTAGTGAGGCTCTCAGCAACTTAGTGAGACCCTGTTTCCAAATAAAATATAAAATAGGTCTGGAGGTATAGCCTGGAGGTAAAAAGCCACTGAGTTCCACCCCAGTACCACACACACACACACACACACACACACACACACACACACACACACAATGGCCTGAACTACTTAGAAGTAGATAAATGGCCATTGACAGGAAAAGAAAATGTGATACTGTCACATGGGGAATATTATAAAGCAGTCAAGATGGACTAGAACTACTACATACACGAGATGGGTGAATTTCAACAACATGATACTGGGTGAAAAAGTAAATTCCAGCCAGGTGCGGTGGCACCTGCCTATGATCCCAGCTACTGGGGATGCTGAGACAAGAGGATCGCAAGTTTGAGGCCAGCCTGGACAACACAGACTTTTTCTCAAAAAATTTTAAAAAATTAATAAGGGTGGGAAGGCTGGGGATGCATCAGACTCTTTTCGAAGTGAAATGTAACTAATAATGCAGTTACTAGGTATACATAGAGTGATCAAAACTATATAAAATGCAGGAAATAGTGGTCACATTAGGTGTGGGGAGGTAGGGAGAGGGAAAGAGAGAGTACTACACAGGTGGATTATTTTTGGTGGTTCAAATAAATACTCTTTCATGTTAGCTTAGTATATTATTTAAAATTAATAATCCAATAAGCAAAAGGACCACGTATAGGGAAAAATTCAACATGGAATGTCAAATTGTTGGCAGAGAGAAAACAGGAAAAGAGGCATTAAATTACAGGTTTCAGTTATCATCTTCAGTTTCAGGCATCCGCTGGGGATCTTAGGGTGTGATGTGGCCAGCATCCTTGCAGCTATAATCTAAAGACCCGATCATGTACTTTAGAAGAAAGAATATTTATTTTCTTTTGGTTTTGGGCTCAGTCCGTGTGAGGTCGGGGACCATAGGCATGGCGATGGGAGGCGGAGGGAGAGTACATGGGCTCTGCTCCTCATATCATGGAGATCAGGAGAGGGGTGGGGAGGAGAAAGGGGGGGAGAGAGAGAGAGGGAGAGGGGGAGAGAGAGAGAGAGAGAGAGAGAGAGAGAGAGAGAGAGAGAGAGAGGGGAGGGAGGAGGAACCAAATATATAATTTCCTGCACCCCAGGGACTACCTCCTTCAGCTACACCCTCCTGGGTACCACCCAGGTAAATCTATTCCAGTGGATTCATTCACTTCTGGGATTACAGCCCTCAGGACTCAATTATGTCAGCACTAGACATCAGTAAGTGAGCTCTTAGGGAACATTGTACACCTAACTATAACAGGAGGTATCTGTCACAGATTGGGAAGGACTACAATACTCTCCTCAAATTCAAAGTCTCTATACCCTTCTCCCCCATACAATTCAGCCATTGTTTTTGCTTTATGTAATTTAAATTTAGTGTATTCTATGTTTGCTTTAAATTCAAGCTTGGTACAACATCCTGGAATTGTTTCTTGTATTATTTATTTATATATTTATTTTTTTATTTTTTTATTTTTGCGGGTCTGGGGATGGAACCCAGGGGCATTCGACCTCCGAGCTACACCCCCTGCCCTATTTTTTATTTTTTATTTTGAAACCAGGTCTCACTGAGTTGCAAAGGGCCTCACTAAGTAGCTGAGGCTGTCTGCGAACCGCGATCCTCCAGGTCTCAGCCTCCCGAATGCTGGGATTACAAGCGTGCGCCACCACGCCCGGCTCTTCTTGTATTATTTAATCCCTAATGGTACTTTATACCTTAAGGAACATTTAAAAAATATAATATAGAAATCTTCAAATTTCTTTTGTTTAGAATATGCCTATTTAATTTCTCATTCTCTTACACTAAATTTCCTAAGCTCTTATATTTTAGGCATGCTTCTTTTAGTGAGTGAAAGATTTACTTTTTTCTAAATCCAGTTGAGAATCTGTCTTTTTAATGGATGCATTTGCATATATTAGATTTAATATACTTAGAATTATTGAATTATTTTTCTTATTTTTTAATCTTTTCCTTGCATGTCCCCCATGTCTTTTATTTTTATTTATTTAATTAATATATATATTTTTTAATACTGGAGGTTGAACTCAGGGAATTCTACCTCCAAGCTACAACCCCAGCCCTATTTTATTTTTTATTTTGTAACAGGGTCTTTTTGAGAAAATTTTTAGTAGAAATTAAGATGTTCAGTCAGCTAGGAGGAGAAAAATGATATGCCTTTATGTTTAAATTAGAATTGTGTAGGTGGCACTAACTTAGTGAGACCCTGTTTTGAAATTTAAAAAAATTAAATAAAATAGGGCTAAAGGTGTAGCTTGGAGACAGAACACCTCAGGGTTCAATCCCCAGAACATAACATGAGAGAAAGAGAGAAAGAAAGAAGAAAGAAAGAAAGAAGAAAGAAAGAAAGAAAGAAAGAAAGAAAGAAAGAAAGGAAGGAAGATTGATTTTAATAGAGTTGGCTAACTTCAATCTACAACTATTTTGTCTGTTCGTTTTGAAGCAGGGTTTCACTAGATTGCCGAGAGTCTTGCTAAATTGCTGAGGCTGGTCTTGAACCTGTGATCCACCTGTCTTAGCCTCCCAAGTACTAGGATCGTAGGCATGCCTTACCATGCTAGGTTTACAATTTTTTTATCTTATTTTTTAATATGATTTATTGTACATAGTTTCAAAGTCATTCCTTTCTATAGAATTTGCATTTGAATTTCCCTTTCCTTTCCTTCTTTCTTTCTTTCTTTCTTTCTTTCTTTCTTTCTTTCTTTCTTTTTTTTTTTTGTGCTACTAGGGATGGAACCCAGGGGCATTCTACCTCCAGGCTACACTCCCAGACCTATTTTATATTTTTATTTGGAAACAGGGTCTCTTAAGCCAGCTGAGGCTGACTTCGAACCTGCGCGATCCTCCTGTCTCAGCCTCCCAAGCGCGGGGATTACAAGCATGCGCCACCATGCCCGGCTCCCTTTCTTTTTTAATTGGTACATTAATCACACATCATGATGAAGTTCACGGTGATGGAGACAAGCATGCACACAGCACTTGAGCCTCCCCCAAACCCCTCGTCCTCCATGTGTGTGACATTGAGATTAGCCTTGATAAATTTGTGTGTGTATACTATGTCCATGGAAGTGTTTCTCTCTCAAGTCTTCCTCCCCGCTCCCACCTGATGCTGCTATCATTCTACTAGGGTTTCTTTTCCTTTGTCTAGAGTTGCTCCTATGTTCCAATTTCTCCCTAGCGTTCAGATGAGAGAGAACATCTGATCCTTCACTTTTTGTGACTAATCTCACTTAATATAATGTTCTCTAGTTCCATCCATTTTCCTGCAAAAGACATGATTTTACTCTTCTTTCTGGCTGAGTAGAATTCTATTGTGTGCATAGTCTTAAGTTTTTAATCCATTCATCTGTTGATGGACAACTAGGCTGGTTGTATGATTTGACTTTTGTGAATTATGCTGCTATAAACATAGATATGCATGCATTACTATGGTGGTCTGGTTTCAATTCTTTGGGTACATACCCAGGAATGCTATTACTGGGTCATATGGTAGGCTTATTCCCATTCTTCTGAGGATCCTCAATACTGATCCAAAATGGCTATACCCATTTGCAGTCCCACCAATAATGTATGTTACAATATGTTACATCACAACAGCATTTTATATATCCTATAAAACATAGTGTTATATCATAATTATTTCTTGGGGTAAGAGTTCCACCAGTCATGATGAAACCGGAATAAGAACTATCTTATGCCTCTCATCTTTATATCCCCTCTAAGTCTTGGCAGGATGCCTAGATGTAGTGGGCTCAAAGTAAACTGAATGGTCATTGTGTAAGATAAAGTTATTACCAAATTTAAAATTTAACATGCACACACTCACCACTCTCAATTTCAGCGTCACTATCATCCTCGCAAACAAATGGCAAATGCTCAGCAGAAACGTTTCCCTGGACCTGCTCTTCCCTCAGGCAGGCTAATAAATACAGTCCATTTTTCTCCAGGATTTATCAGGCCGCATGACGTATGATGTGTGGGCGAATAAACAGCTACAGGCCTGCACAGACTGAAACCTTTTAACAGCAAATTTACATAGAGCCAAACCTCGTTAGAGTCGGAGTTGGAAAATCCCACCAGACGCAAAGCAATTTGAAAGTCACAAGCTCTAGTTCGAGTTCTATTTGTTCCTGGTTTCTTAAGACTATGTCTTAAACAACACTTTCTGTCTGTAAATAAGTCAGTTTTATGACAAACATCAGTATCGGTGTAGTTTTGATGTGGCTATGTTTGTCAGGTAAACAAGTATGCTCATCTGTGTCTCTGTTTAGAGCATAAGTGACTTTATACTCTGAATTCATTAGAACAAATATATTAGTGGATAGTTAAACAAGCACCAGCCATATACTAGATTTTCTAGAAAAGAGAGAGTTTACTCTAGGATTTAAATTTGAAATAGACAAATTAGAGCCGGGCGTGGTGGCGCACGCTTGTAATCCCAGCATTTGGGAGGCTGAGGCTGGAGGATCGCAGTTCATAGACAGCCTCGGCTACTCACTGAGGCCCTCCACAACTTAGTGAGTGAGACCCTGTTCCAAAATAAAGAATAAAAATATAGGGCAGGGGTTGTAGCTCGGAAGTCGAATGCCCCTAGGTTCCACCCCCAGATCTATAAATAAATAAATAAATAAATAAATAAATAAATAAATAAATGGACAAAGTAAATTTGTATTTTTATGGGCCATTAACCATCAAAACTAGCACATATATAACTTTTCCAAATACAGTTTAAATTTTAGCTCAGTAGATCCTAGCCTATCAGTTGTTTTCCGAAATCCTAATTTTTTTCTATGGTATTGGTGAGGTAACCCAGAGGCATTCTACTACCAAGCTATACCTCTAGCCCTATTTTATTTTGTCTTTGGAAGCAGGGTCTAAGTTGCTCAGTGCCTCCCTAAGTTGCTAAGGCTGGCCTTGAACCTGTGATCCTTCTGTCTCAGCCTCCCACATACCAGGATTACAGATGTTTGTCACCACTCCTAGTTTTAATCTTAGTCTTTGAAGAGGTAAGAAAAGACATTTTCTTTCTTCATGCAAAGATGGAGTTAAAAATTAGAAATTTTTTTACAACAAAGCTATAATGTCTTGAGTAGTATTGTGTTCCAGTACACACAAAGTCTTTAGATTCTGATATTAATTTATGTACCTCAGACCACGGTCTTTAAAAGTAAAAAGTACAGTTTTAAGCCTTTGGATTCTAACACTTCCCTTTATGTTACAACTAACAGCATTTTATTTCTTTTCAGTGTAGATAGTTCTTTTCACAGTTTAAAACTCCGGGATGTGCTAAGCCAGCGTTCTCGAGTTTCCGAACTTCATGGTCATATTTGATATGAGCTCTCCTCGGCACCTTGGGACCGGTGAGGACATGCCGTTGCCTCCGAAGGTTGAGAAGTATGTATTTGCTGACCCAGAGTAAGCCTGAGCTTCCCAAAACTATCCACTGCACACTAGTTTTGCTCCCCTCTCTCCCCTTCACCTTTTTCCTCCATACCCCATGTAACTCCAAGAATGAGAGATATCTTGCCTGGAAAAGAAAGGGTCTGAAGTGAGCGGAATTGTAAGCGTACCCTTGCAGGTCTCTGTTTCAGGAGGCAAAAACCTATGGGCAGAAGTCACAAGGGTAACAATACAAGCTCAGGGGAAAGATGCTCCTACGTCAGCAGCTACTACATTAAAAGTGAGCCTGGGGAGAATCCAAAACCCCACCTGGGCCATGATCGAGGAGTAGAGGTGACCATCAGGTGGACCAGACAACTCTAAAAGAAGTCAGTTTAAGAGTCATTCATTCTATAATATCAGAAATGGAATGTTTCCAATATTACTGCCATCTCTTACACTAATTCTGACCTGACATTTGTCAGCAGAGGTGCAAGTCCTTGGAAATACCCACCAAAGGTTTCAGTTTCCTGGTCTGTAGTAAGAGGGTTTGAAGAATTGACCTCTAATTGTTTATCTACTTTCAGCCATGTTCTGTGTTGGGAAGGAGTAGACCACTTACTGGCCCTTTTTGGTTAACATTTTTCTTTGGTTAAAAAAATGTTTCTTCTGGTTGACATAAGTTCTTTGGTAAGAAATATAATAAGTGCATGACACTTTTCTGGCAACACTTCGAGCTTTAGCAGTTTATTTTCCTGGATTCAATTTTAGTTGTGTTGGTAGCTTTTGTCAGTGGGAGAAAATGTCACATAAGTGAAATAGTAAATAAACTCTCAAATAATACATGCTTATTAATCTCGTGACAGAGGCTCTAACTGTATTTTGTTAGAACTAAATTTAAGATAGCGTAGAATCTGAAACCCTGGCAAGCTTTTACAGCTTAAAAACATGGAGGACTCGCTGCCTCTGGAGCTCTTGGACTGTGGAACTCGGTGGTTAGAATTAATATGCAATCCTCTGGTCTGCAGTGAGGACTGATGAGACCCCGCTGTTGACCTGCAATGTGCAGTTCCTGGCACCAGTACAGCCAGGCGGCTCAGGGCTAGAGAGATGCAATTTGTGGTGTTGCCAACGCCCCGCTCTCTGGGCCGGACTTATTAATATATCAGCCACATGTCTTCTCTCTGTAGGATTCTTAATACCTACCTCTGAGATAAGTAACACTCTAAAACTGCCACGCACACACACACACACACACACACACACACACACACAATCCAGTAACCTACTGAGGTCCTTCTGTCTCTGGGCTATACCCCCCCCCCAGGCCTTTTTTAAAATTTTGGAACAGGGTCTCACTAAATTTCTGAGGGTCTTGCTAAGTTGCTGAGGCTAGCCTAGAACCTTCAACCCTCCCGTCTCAGCCTCCCAAGTACTGGCATCACAGGCTTGAGCTGCTGCACCAGCCAGTGGCTGCCATTTTTCATCAGCGCAACTTCAGGTCTTATTCAAGCGAGGTTCCTTACGGTAGCTTTCCTAACTCCCGTCTGAGTTGGGGTCCTGTTAGATGCCGTCATGACCCTTATTCTTGCCTTCCCGGCATCTCTCTTACATTGCCATCAGATACCCACTGCTTGTTTATTTGACTGTCCCGTTTGCTCGCGGTGGTACTCCCAGCTTCTATCGTAGCTCCGGCATCCCACAGATGTTTTGGGATGGATGAATGAGTGAATGTTGGAAAAGGAAGAGGAAAAGGTGCAAATTAAAATTGTCAGTAACCTTCAGTGGATATCGCCCACAGCCCAGAGCTAGGTGGCTGTGCTGCTGGAACCAGAGGTAGCTGTCCAGAGCACCCGGCCAGGGAGCTGCAGGGATGCCAGTTGGTGCAAGGCTGGCGATGCTGGCTCCAGAACTGGAGGTTAGCCTTTTCCCTCACTCTCAGGTACAGCCCCATGACCCACATTCCCTCGGGATACCATTAGTCAAAGTGCAACTGTCAACATCTTTTTCCAGAGAAACCATCAACCTGACAATTTATTCTGATGTACTTTGGCTGCTACTGATTTTTTTTTTGTGACTTTAAAAATAGTGGGATCATATATTTGAAAGTAAAACACATTATTTCAACACCTGATTTACTCAGTTTAACATATGGCTTCTATCTTAACTGTGTTTTTAAAAGATTATATATTCCTAAATTGATAGAATTATAATTTCCCCTATTTAAGGGTTACATAATTGGATGGAGGCATATGATTTTTGTGGAAACAGATGCGATGTGATCTAGAATATCCTAAAATATTCCTACTGCATCTCCAACCGATAGTCCCTTCAGGGGAAAAAATTGAGCCTGAAGGAGGACTCTCCACATCTAACAACTCAACGTTTCTCGTAACAAGTCTGAGAATTCCTTCCTAATGCAGGATTTTTTTTTTTTTGAGGAAATATCCTTTTATAGTAATTGTACTTTTAGAGTTGAGTAGAGTAAACCAACGTATAATGGGAAAAGCTTGTATAAAGCTAGTAGTGTTCTGAAATGAAGCCTATTAATCACGATAGCATATAACATATACTTAAAAAGAAAGCATAAATGTATGTATCACATTATGTGTTCACAGTATAAACAGTGTTTGTAACAGAAATGTGCATGCTCGTTTATCCTTAGATCACCACTGCACCCCACGGTTTCTGTTACGGATTTGGTAAGTTCAGTGTCTTGAAAATGGATCCAGTATTTAGAACAGGAAAGAGAGTCAGTGAAGGGGGACGATATTCGCCATAATGAAAACTAACAATAAGACACACTCATTTGCTTTTACACACACACACACACACACACACACACACACACACACACACACGAGAACCTAGACCTTGGATATATTTGTAGAGTTTCCTTGGGCTATTTCCTAAAATTCAATAGAATTCTCTCTGTTTATAACAGAAATAGCTGGATGGTTCCCATCCGTTCAGCAATGACACAACGCCATCGCATAGCAAAAAGCAGAGACGGCCTCCGGTTATGACTTGCTGTTTTGCTATGGAGACTCGCCAAGACCCTTTGGTTGCACTCTGCTACCTACAAGTAGGTTGAAAAGTTATAAAAGTCTAGGCAGTGTCTATTTTTACAACAGAACAGCCCGTCTGATGATTTCCTAGACAGTAGCACCCGCCGTTCGCTGATCCGAGTCATGTTTTAGCCACGGGGCTTTCTGTTAGGACGTATTTCTTCCAGGCCTCTTATGATGAGGGTTTATATGAGTTTGGTTTTTTGCATATAACTGCCATCATTCTTAGGACTTCGCCCTGCCCCACCTAGCGTGAGCATAACAGCAGTGATTCATGAGAACATAATATTGAAAACATCCCTATTTTAGGAGCTGCCTTAGTTTTGTAAAGTATTTTAATAGAAATACATACTGCATTCGTATTTCAGTAGAAACATACATAGACAAAGACAACGAGAAGCAAACTTCCTTTGGCTGGTCCACGTTAAAACTCGGCTATTAAGTGTCGCTCCATCTGTAGTTAATTTTCCTGTATCTTCAGAGCCTTATTTCTAGAGCTTCTGATTTTGCGAGGCATCTTAAATGAGTCATAGAAAAATCAGCTGCTGCTCTAGGAGCAGGTTTATTTAGATTGTGCTGACTCTGAGCTTCTGAATCATATGTTCACCTCCTTATTAATCATGTAAGCTCATGACCCTGTGTCCCCTATGCCAAGTTCCTTCCTGCTCCTGGTCTTTTACAAACAAGTCTATTTTTACCCGTATCCCAAAAGGAAAGACTTGTCCTTTGCTGATGGGCTTCCTCACCTACTTATCCTTCAAGATGCAGAGTGGAAATTTGATCAGTAGCCATCTGCGCACATAACAAATGTATGGCTACTCTTCCTTCCTTCCTTCCTTCCTTCCTTCCTTCCTTCCTTCCTTCCTTCCTTCCTTTTTTTGTGATACTGGGGATGGAACTCAGGGGCATTCTACCTCTAAGCTATACCCCTGCCCTATATTTTATTCTTTATTCTTTACTTTTTTATTTTTTATTTTTTATTTTTTATTTATTTATTTTTTTTGGTGGTACTGAGGATGGAACCCAGGGGCCTTCTACCTCTGAGCTACACTCCCAGACCTATTTTATATTTTATTTGGAAACAGGTTCTTAAGACAGCTGAGGCTGGCTTCGAACCTGCGCGATCCTCCTGTCTCAGCCTCCCAAGCGCTGGGATTACAAGCGTGTGCCACCACGCCCGGCTTATTTTATTCTCTATTTTGAAACAGGGTCACACTGAGTTGCAGAGGGCCTCACTAAGTAGCTGAGCCTGTCCACAAACCGCGATCCTCCTGTCTCAGCCTCCCAAATGCTGGGGTTACAAGTGTGAGCCACCACACCCGGCTTGGCTACTCTCTTTTCTGTACAACCAGGTCACATGGTATGTTTCGGGGCTGCTCTGAGCCACACCTGACTTCTAATAATCTTTAGTAATTCAGATTGCCCTGCTAATTTAACAATTAATACTAACAGGCTACCAACTGCGACTCCTGAAGGACTTTTTCGCAGACCATGAAGATGCAAAGGTACTCAGTACTTTTTGTTGTTCGAGTTAAGCCATCACCACAGGTCTTACGTGGGAACGCCAAAGGCTCAGGTCTTTTTTGTGACCACAGTATTGGGAGGGAAGCTGCCTTACACTTCATTCTGTCAATCCTTCTCCCAGCATTCCAACCGGAACTCGGTGTGCACTGAGAACGGTACTAAGTACTTTGCACATCTTGCCTGTGGTAAGGCAATGTGGAGCATGTGGCCGAGGAAATTGTCCTCTTGTGGTATCCAGGAAGTGAGAGGGGGAGAGGAAGGGGCCTGGGCGCCAATGTCCCTTTCAAAGGACATCCCCAATGACCTAACTTCCTTCCATTAGGCTCCACCCCTTAAAGGTTCCCCAGCTCCCAGTAGAACCACAGGCTGGGACCAAGCCTTCAGAACACGGCCTTTGGGAAAGTTCAAGATTCAAATGAGGCAATAGTGTTAGTCGAAATGCACTCTATCCATTTAACTTTCCAAACAGCAGAGCCCAGCAACAACGCAGACCATTGGTTGCTCACCCCTGTGACTGCTTGGCTCGCGGGGAACTGTAGCTTGCCGCCTCTGTCCCGCACCGTGAGAGAGCGCTGTACTACTCAGCACTAGCTCCGGATTTTTTCAAGTTCAATCTGAAATATGGGTTCTACTGAATGCAGAGCATTTCTGCACCGTGAAAAGTTGCAAACTCAGCATTTGGGAGGCTGAGACGGGGGGATCGTGATTCTTGGACTGCTTCAGCTAGTTAGTGAGGACCTTTGCAACTCAGTGTGATCCTGTCTCAAAATAAAGAATAAAATATAGGGCTGGGGGTGTAGCTCAGAGGTAGAATGCCCCTGGGTTCCATCCCCAGTACTGCTAATAATAATAATAATAATAATAATAATGTTGCAAACCATAGTAAGTCAGGGAATGTGTGTGTGTGTGTCTGTGTGTGTGTGTGTGTGTGTCTTAGCTCTAATGAAAAACATAGGAGACATATCAAGTAATTCCTTCTCACTCTATGAATACCAATATAAAGAACAATTTTATTTTTATTTTTATTTTTTGGTGGTACAGGGGTTCCTGGAAACCCTTCTACTTCCAGGCTACACTCCCAGACACACACACACACACACACACACACACACACACACACACACACTACATACATACATATATATATATATATATATTTTTTTTTTTTTTAATTTGGAAATAGAGTCTCTTAAGCCAACACGGCTGGCTTTGAACCTATGCAATCCTTCTGTCTCCACCTCCCAAGTGCGGGGATTACAAGCGTGCGCCACAACGCCCGGCGAAAGGACAATTTCTGAAGAATTATTAAAGTGCCTGGAAGAACTTACGTTATACTCCAATGGGTACTGATGGATTGAAAACATTATCGGGGCTTTATGATGTAGGGAAACCTGACTACAGGACAAGAAAACTGGAAGTATGATCTTGGACAGGGAACAAGAAATAGCCTAGATTCTACAACTATTTTTACTTTATTCACTTTATTATTATTTTCTTGGGCTATATTCTACATTTGGTTGGCATAAAATGCCAGCCTACCGATAGAGTATTTTGTATTTTACATTTTAATTTATATCCTAATCCTCACATAAAATTTGTGCCCTTGAAAATAATTAGAACCTTATGATTAACATATTAGACTGATATAAATAAGACCATGTATACACACATTTCGTCTTTAGAATCCAGCTGAGATTAAGTTGAGCAAACTTCTTTATAACAAATGTGTGGATACATCCAAGCCAACGATCCGCTTCCAGGGAACATTAAATACACCGAACTCTGGTTTGGCCAAAGGACTTCAATAGTCCTTGGAGTTTTCTGCTATTCAGATACAGCTAAATGTAAAATGTTCTATTTAGAAACGCAAAGCAATTAAAACTCCCCCCCTTGGCTGTACCTTTATTGGTTGTCAATTAATGACTTGGCTTTTAACCAACATACGGAAAAGAAAAAAAAAAGACAACTTCTCAGAAAACTTGGGGAGGCAGATGTCATTTTTCAGCTCAAAGGTGCCAGAAGGAATTGACCCTGATAGTCCTGAGCAACCCAGTTCTGCGCAGATAAAATCCTGTGTAGCAGGCGAGCATGTTCCACTAGGAAACAAGACATAACTAGAAAGTACTTAGTATTCCCATAGCCGGCCCCCATTCCAGGCCCTACCGCAGTGAGCTCTCTGCTGGGCCACTTATGTGCCAAGGGGTGACGGGGCCAGCGGTCAGCTGTGGCTCAGGAGGCTCCACATGTCACCTCTCAGCTGAATCGAAGCGTCAGTCGGGCTCCAGGGGAGGTCTGCCCATCTCATCCCACAGGGCGAGGCCGGCTCTTCCTTTCTTATTTTTTTTATCTTTTTTATTTTGTGGTACTGGAGATAAAAGCCAGGAGCATTCTTCCTCTGAGCCACACTCTCAGCCCAATTTTTTATTCTTAATGTTGAAACAGGGTCTTGCAAAGGGCCTCATTAAGTAGCTTAGGCTGGCCGCGAACCGTGATCTCCTGTGTCACGCTTGTAATCCCAGCACTGGGGAGGCTGAGACCAGACCTTCTAGGGCATTCGTTTCTGGTCTCTTTAAGGAGCCTAAGGCAGCACACGGGAAGTACAGAAGCTGGTTTCTAGGAAACTTAACCTCTCAAAATACAGGCATAATCTAATGTCCTCACTCAACCAGTCACCAGCTGCTGCTCTACGGAAACAAATTCACTGAGAATGAAGGATAACACTGAATAATTAGCCCAGGACTCAGGACTAATGATAATATTATAAAAGTGACACACCCACCTACACCAAGCAAACTTTCGTTCTGAAAAAAGAGTTGAGAAGTGTCATTGTCCAGCCAAGTATTTTTCTTTTCTTTCTTTCTTTCTTTCTTTCTCTTTCTTTCTTTCTTTCTTTCTTCTTTTTTTTTGTGGTACTGGGGGTGGAACTCAGAGGCTTTCTACCTCTGGGTTATACTCCCAGACCCGATTTATATTTTTTTTATTTGGAAACAGGGTCTCACTAAGTTGCTGAGAGCCTCACTAAGTAGCTGAGGCTGGCTTCGAACCTGCGCGATCCTCCTGTCTCAGCCTCCCAAGCACAGGGACTACAAGCGTGGGCCACCACGCCTGGCTAGTATTTATTTTCAAATGAAACCCAATTAAGAAGCTGGGCTTCGGGCTATATGTCCTACAGAAAGCCTCGTAGACCTCTTGCATGCTGATGATGGCCGGGCCCGGCCTGGCCTGCAGGAGTAACTGCATTGCGTCTGACTGGTTTTCACTAACACGACACAGTTCCCCACAGCAGCTCCCAGCAGCTGGGTAAGCAGCCCCCTTCCCCACATGTGAAACCTGAACCCCAGTCGGGCGTGGTGGTGCACACATCTGTAATCCCAGTACTTGGAAGGCTGAGACAGGAGGATTGCAGGTTCATGGCCAGCCTCAGCAACTTACCGAGACCCTTAGCAATTCAGGGAGACCCTGTTTGAAAATAAGAAAAGAAAATGACCCTGAGTTCAATCCTCAGTGTGTGTGTGTGTGTGTGTGTGTGTGTGTGTGTGTGTGTGTGAGAGAGAGAGAGAGAGAGAGAGAGGAGGAAGAAGAGGAAGAAGAGGAAGAAGGAGAAGAAAAGAAAAAGAAAGAAGAAATAAAAGAAAAATTGAACCCCACTGAGCACACAGCCAGCCTTGCATGAGATAGGAACCCAAAGCCCCAGGCTGGAGAGGCGGCTGGCGCTGGCAGCTAGTTAGCTCTGCGGTGCAGCGGGCTGATAGACACAGGCGGAGGGGAGCAGGTGCATTCTCCTCCCTGCGCCTGTGCGCTCCGGCTTGGTTGCTGAGCCCGGCTTAGGTTTCAGGACAGCTTAGGTGTTTCAAACACAAATACGTTTTGTGCGGCATCGGGAAGAACTGCGAACTCTTTCCTTTATGTGACTTTGCAGGACAGCAGCTTGAGGCCGGTATCAGCAAACAGCAGTCAGCTGAGATAAGCGACCATTCTGGGGGTGGAGGCCCAGGGTGTCAGGAAAACCGGAAGGAGCAGGAGCCAGAAGCAGGAAGGAGAGTCGTAATTTAGAGCTGGGAGACGAGGCTCCTTTTCTTGGACCTCAGCTCTGCAAATGGGCTCCCGGGAGGCGAGCGAGCACCCCAGAAGAGCAGGGATCACAGGAGCAGAACTGCGCCCGCCCGGGCTCTGTCTGCCCTGTGTCCTTGGGGCCAGCCCTGACCTCATCCTGCAACAAGTGCAGGCCAGCTTGTGCCGACTCAACGCTAGGGCGTTACACCCACGGAGCACTGGGAACTTTTTCCTTGTCCCTAGTTGGAAATCTTTGCAAGTATGGATTTATGGTAACTGGGACCGTGTGGTAGGCGGCCTTGACTCATGGTAGTGACATCGGCCCTTTCCACGGAAGTCCGTATTCTGAGTCAGACCCTGGGTTGACCCCAAAGCAGAAGCGCTTATGTTTTGGGGTTTTGTAAGAGCAGGATCCACATGGGATGCCAAAGTTTCCTACACGTCCTCCCTGCCCTCTTGTTCTTACCCCATCTCCCCCATTCCCAGTGACCCCCAACCCCAGGGAAGCAGAAGCATCATCGATGACCCTCGCCGACCTTGGCCATGCCCACCCTCTCTGCTTAGCACACACTGCCTAGCGGGAGTGCCCTCCGGGGAACAGCCGGGGCCACTTGTGTCCAGAGTCCCTACGCCCCTCTGCGGACCCTCCTCTCTAGTTCTGAGCCTTCCCTGTGCTTCTAGTCCAGAATTTTCAGCTGTGTGCTGGGCGAGCGGTGGTCCTCAGACACCTCTCAGTGCATGCGCAGGTGTGAGTACAGCAGAATTAGCTGCACGGTGAAGAATGAGCTTAGGAGGCAGAAACAATAAATAAAATAAAATACAATAATAAAATGGGCTGGGATGTCCCTTGGAGGTAAAATTCCCCTGGATTCAATAACCAGTACCACACAGAAAAAAATGCATGAATGAATGAATGAATGCCCAGTTTGCGCAGGAAGCCTTGGTTCCTGACCCTTGCTGTCTTCCAAGAGGAGACAAGGCAGGGGATAGAGAAGTCCCCGATGAAAGCCTGGCCACGAGCCCGCCTGACCCGCCTGCAGGCCGGTATTATCGTCTTCCTATTTCTTCCTTGATCTCTCTTCTCAGGGACTTTTCTTTTCCCTTAGTGAAACAGAACAAGTGTGATGAGCCCTTGAGGATAGTCGTTATAGTCGGGCTTACCTTGTTCTGTCTTGTACTTGGCCAGCATTGAGTCTGACATGGGAAACTATGCTACACTTTTTATTCTTATTTTTTTTTAATTTTTTGGTGGTACTTGGGATTGAACCCTGAGGCATTCTTCTACCTTCAAGCTATACCCCCAGCCGATTCGATTTCTTATTTGGAAACATGGCCTTGCCATGTGGCTGAGGCTGGCTTTGAACCTGCGATCCTCCTGTCTCAGCTTCCCAAGTACTGGGGTTACAGGCACACACCACCCAGCCTGGCTCAAAGCGATTTAGATCTCAGCCTGAACAGGCTCTTTCACGGAATGTCTAACCCACAAAGACCAGCAACAACAATAACTAGGGGTGTTTGCAGTATGCCAGGCCGCGTGTTGTGTTCAGTATTTTCCACATATCTACTTTCTGAGTCTTCTCAGAAACCCTCTAAGGCAGAAAGCGCTCCACGGAAGAGGAGAGGGGCTCTCGGGGAGGTCGGAGTGACAGCGCCTGGTCACTAGGCTCCGCTTCACCGTGCAGTCTCTCAAGTCTACAGGACTGAGCTGAAGGGGGCTTGAGTGGGCTCATGTCTGCAAACGCTCGCCTGCCGGCTGGACGCTGTGCATTGTGGGAGACAAAGGCTTTAGAAGGTCAAGTGCTCATGATCTCAAGAGCTTAGAATCTCCAGGATGAGCACCAAGACACCAAGGCCAGTGAACAGGCTGCGTGCATCCCCCAGGGCACAGTTCAGCGAGACATACCCCTGTCCTTAAAGAGGATCCCAGCTGCTGGAGTTCAGACTGCAGTGTTTCAGATTTATTTTCCCCTCCTCTTTGATCAGGCTCTGCTGTCTTTCTAAAGCTCGCACTATACATATAATTTCCATTCAAATTCAAAATCTTTCCGATTATTGCCGTGAATGCAGTGTTATTCAAGGATTTTTTCCCCTGAAAGAGCACCTATCTGACATGCATTTTTAATTTTATGTGCGATATGCAAATGTCATCACTGTAGTTGTTAACCGCAGTGCAGGATTGCAATTAACTATGGAGCTGTGCATTTTAGTTATATGCTAATGCTAATGAGATTTTCATAAAGCAAGTCCAATTACCAGCCCTATTTTTTAACTGCAAGAGCTAGTGCAAAGCAAAGGTGTTGACTTTCTTTGGAATAAATTACCCTTTGTCCTCGGCTCCTTCATCATATTCAATCATCCTAAAAAGTAACTCCTGCTACTTGGAATATTTTATCCTCCCTGGCTCGCCAGTACAATATTAATGGAGACAGTGGGCAAGATGGTTTGGGAACCAATTTATACTGCGCAGGCAGCGGAGAAGCTTCCTCCTCCCAGTGTAACTGTCCCAGCAGAGGAGCAGAGCTTTGAACAGTCAGAGTAAACAGGACTTGGTGGAGACTGAGGAATCAGACAGCGAGTTAGCAAAAATAAACCATAAGACACCACCAGCACACTGCCACCTTGGCCCGAGGAAGCAGGCCATGAACGGTATTTCAACTCTAGGATCGCGTGTACCCCTGGAAGGGAGACTTCTGTGTGCCCCACATGGAACTGGGCACCATAGGTTCGAACACGAATGATAAGGGGGCAGGGGGAGAGACTCAGGGTATTATTTCTGTACTGATTGATTCTTTGACCAAAAAAAAAGAATGTTCATGCATTCCTCGGGCAGTAGAAGGCTGGATGGACACGAGGTCTGTCTCCAGTGAGCCCCACTCCATTAGAGGGGAGCAAACACATAGACGGTTTTGCCCTCGAGTGCGACACTTTGCAATATGTTTTTAGAATGGGACAAGATAAAGGAAGAGATCTGTTTGGAGAAGGGGGACGAGAAGCTTCACAGGAGATGGGACCTCTGCTCTGAGTCTGAAGGGGAGGACAGGAGAGGTCTGAGTACCTGGGGTAAGCTCAAGGAGGGGAGGGGAGGCCAGAGGGGCAGCGGGCTACGCTGGAGATGCCAGAGAAGGGGGAGCTTTAGGTGCTGTTGAGGTCCAGGGTGAGGTTTCAGGATAGAAGGCAGAGATGGAAGAGAGATGGTCAGTGGAAGATGACCAGGTCAAAGAGCTGAGTGGTCAGCAATCAGATGGGTCAGAGAGAAGCAAGGCGTGGTGGTGTATACCTGTAATCCAGTACTTGGGCGGCTGAGACGTGAGGAGTGAGACCCTCAATAAATTAGCAAGATGCTGTTTCAAAGTAAAATAAATAAAAAGGGCTGGTGTGTGTGTGGGGGGAGAGATTGTATCTCAGAGGTACAGTGTCCCTGGGTTCAATCCCCAGTACCAAAAAGTAAATAGATGGTCTGATAGAAATGTCCAGATGCCAGTGTCTTCCATGACCAAAAAGGAATGGGCAGAAAACCAAGACAGGACACTGTGAAGGGCAGAGGGCATTTGTCTTACTGTCACGAAGCCAATGTTGATGATATCTAATCAAGAGAGCTCATTGCTCTCCCCCATCTTGCTTGCTGATAGGTCCTTCGTCTCCTCTCAAGGCCACACAGACACATTCATGACCCACACCCAGCTGAAAGGTCTAGGGCATGATGCTTGGTGCATACTTGTAATCCCAGTCCTTGCAGGAGGATTGCAGGTTCGCGGCCAGCCTCAGTTACTTAGTGAGGCCCTCTGCAACTTAGTGAGACCCTGTTTCAAAATAAAAAATAAAAAACCGGGGCTGGAGTTGTAGCTCGGAAGTAGAATGCCCCTGGGTTCCATTTCCAGTATGAAAAAAGGGGGCGTGACCCATGTGTGAACCCCGAGGAGAGTTCAGTCTTGTAGGAGGCCAATGGCTCCCATTCTACTGGGGAGCAGAGTTGGCAACTCCAGGGAGCCACAGGTTGAGGCTGCCGGTTGAGGCTGCCGGGACGAGGGTATTTGCTAAATACGCAACAGGCTTTTCAGAGCACGGTAAAAGTGCTTAGGAAGAAGGGGAAGAGGAGGAGGTGTTCTTAAAAAGGATCAGGTGGATCAGTACGGGGCGCGGTTGCCACAAGATTGTGCAGCAGAGCATAGACGAGCAGGGAAGAGGGAGGGACTCATACTTTGGACGGTGACCAAAGTAAATAGGTAGAAAGCTTGCTAGTTTCAACAGCCCCGGGGTTGCCAAGAGATTTTGCGACCAATGCCAGGGCGGAGGTGGTTTCTCAGCTTTACTGTTCAGAAGGTTCATCTGCTGAGTTTGTTCAAGGTGTCAAACATTCCCAGGTTCCAGGAGCCTGGCTCGGATCACCGCAGGGCCCACAAGCCTGCTTTACAGTGAGCATCTCCCGCAACTCCACTGCAGTTGACCTGGGACCACATTCTGAAACCTGTTACTCAAAACGGTGGCTGCCAAATGTTTTCGACTAAAAATGCACCTTAAGGAATCCGTGTTGGGGCCGGGCACAGTGGTGCATGCCTATAATCTCGGTACTTCAGAGCCTAGAAATAGCAACTCTGAGGCAAGCCTCAGCACCTTATCGAGACTCTTAGCAACTTAGTGAGACCCTGTTTCCAAATAAAGAACAAAAAAGGCTGGGGGTAGCTGGGTGTGGTGGCACAGGCTTGCAATCCCAGCATTTGGGAGGCTGAGACAGGAGGATCGCGGTTTACAAACAGCCTCAGCTACTTAATGAGGCCCTTTGAAACTCAGCGAGACTCTGTTTCCAAATAAAGAATAAAAAACAGGGCTGGGGGTGTAGCTTAGAGGTAGAATGCCCCTGGGTTCCATCCCAGTACAAAAAAAAAAAGGCTGGTGGTGTATCTCAGAGGTACAACATCCCTAGGTTTAATTACAGTACCACTACAAAAAAAAAAAAAAGTGACATAAGCCACCTGTATGCACCCAGTGGTATATACACGAGATGTATGCACAAGATAGTTAAAATTAAAATGGCCTGTCTTAACAAAATCACTTATTTTTCATTCATGCAAAGTATAAATTCGTGTCCCTGGTCCAGTAACTGTAGTGAGTGGCACTCCTCCAAGTGACAGTACAGGGACCCAGGCTACTTCCACATTGTGACTCAGATCTTGTGTCCTGAGGTCACCCAGCAAGTCTGTGGGAAGAAAACTGAGTTAAAGATGGGCTCCGGGACAGCGCTGTGGTAGGGTGCTTACCTAGCAGGCTGGAGGTCCTGAGCTCCATCCCCAGCACCAACAACCAGCAGACAAGGGGAGAGGGGTCCTGTGGAAGGTTTCAAGTACCACTTGTACATATGCAAATATCCTGCTGGGCAGACTCCATCAACCAGATCTTGGTCATACGGCCCCTTGTAAAGGAGGCTGAGAATCAGAGAAGACTCACAGATACCGGCCAATGTTAGTGGAGGCTCCAATTTAGATGTGTGTATTTAAAACAAATAATATTATTTAAATCAAATAACACTCCTCCTAAATCCAATATTGTTCGATAATTTTTCTATTTTTTTCCTGTGCGTTCTGCTTTTGTTCAAAATGGCAGTCACTGCAGCCAGATTGATTTTATATCTTACTAAACTATCCCCTCTGGGAGAGCCCCATCCGGGAGGACACTGCATTTGTCCAAAGGAACAAGAGGCCCTACGGTCTGAGGGGCTGTGCGCTCTGATCGTTTCTCCAGCATCCCCGCGGGCAGGTGCAGGTGTAGACAGTCACCTTCCTCACTGTGGAGATTGTGTGGCGAAGAAGAGGGAAAGAGGACGGACACTCTGGGGCTCTTCTTCCCCAGAGAGCGGGAATATTTGGCAATTGACGTACATAAAATGGATTTCTTTTCAGATTTTAAGATTCTAGAATAAGAGAACCGAGGAAAACCGTGCTGGAGGAAACACATCTATCAATTAAAGGCAGAATCTATAAAGATGCTCTGCTCACTCTGCTGTCCCTCTGGTCCCTGCACTTGGACGAGACACATGGGACGTGATGCTGTGGCCAGGAGATTCCCGAAGCCCAAAGCTGTGGACTTTTGCATAGAGATCTGTTATCCTTCCTGGTCTAAACTGAACTGATGATTGTTAGATAAATGACTCTTGTCTTTGTGTTGTTACCACAGAATACCTGAGACTAGGTAATTTCTTTTAAAAGAAAGAAAGAAAGAAAGAAAGAAAGAAAGAAAGAAAGAAAGAACAGAAACATTCCCAGTTCTGGAGGTGAGAAAGTCTAAGATCAAGACACCAGCCTGCTGGGTGGGCTGGTGAGGGCTTACTCCTCTAGAGGGGAGACATGCTGTGCCTTCACATGGCAGGAGGCTGAAGCGCAAGACAGCCAAAGGTTGCCCCGCTTCTTCTATCAGGGCCTGCAACTTTTTCAGAGGGGACAACTCCCATAGCTCCTCTCCTCCTTTATTTGGGGGGATGGGGTATTGGGGATTTAACCTCTGACCTTCAGCCCCAGCCCTTTTTATTTTTTTAATTTTTATTTGTGTGTGTGTGTGTGTGTGTGTGTGTGTGTGTGTGTGTGGTACTAGGAGTGGAGCCCAAGGGCTTTTCTACCTCCAGGCTATACTCCCAGACCTATTTCATACTTTATTTGGAAACAAGGTCTCACTGAGTTGCTGAGAGCCTAAGGGAGCCAAGGCTGGCTTCGAACCTGTGCGGTCCTCCTGTCTCAGCCTCCCAAGCGCAGGGATTACAAACATGCGCCACCACCACGCCCGGCTTCATTTTTTAAATTTTGAAGCAAAATCTGCGCACTGCTCAGTGAGCTTTTAGCTCCAGGTAGGGGGGAGGGGGTCGGGCAGGTGAGAAGGAGCCACTGACTCCCGCCCCTTCTGCTGCCTCTGACTAAGTACATGGGGTGAGGGGAGACTGGAGGCAGAGGGGAATCGGGAACAGTGTTCTGCAGCTCTTGGCACCTGCCAAAGAGAAAGAGAAGCAAAGGGTCTCTCCCCACCTCGTGCGTGGATTTCGATGAAAACATTTAGAGGGGCGGGGCGGGGGGATTCATGATTCTGAAAGGATTCCAACAAGCAAGCGAGAAGGACTGCGGGAAATGTTAGTGCCGGGCGAGGGTCGTAGACTGAGGCTTACTCTTTGGGACAGGCTCATCTGTGGCCCTGGGGTGGGAAACGAGAAAGCAGTGGTGTCAGGACAGTCGGGCCACCCCACAGCGCCCTGGAGCTGCACGCCGCTCAGCCTCACCCAGGGAAACCTGAGCCCCAGGCCCAAGCAGGACTCCAGCCCAGCATTCTATTTTTAATTCACCGTGCAGTGATAAGAGTTAAATATAAAGCAGATTAAGACTCCCCCTTGAGTCTCCCCTACGAAAGGAAAACTAGAATTAACCCACAGGAGCCCTCCACGGAGAGCTCAATTCTGTCATTTTCTGAGAATAACTCGAGAAGCAGAAAACTGTGTCCTTCACCTTTTAACATCCAAGAATTATCGCCCTCAGAGCACTGTGGCCCAAGAAATGACTTTCTGGGTTACGCTCATTAGACTCAGCATTTTCGTTCTGTAGACCTGTGGTTTGAACAGAAAGGGAAAGAGCAGAACAGAAAAGAGAAGAAAAGAAAAAAGAAAAGGGAAGGGAAAGGAAAGAAAAGAAAAGGAGATTCTCATTCCTAGAACAACTGTTCCCATGTACTGGCCCATTAACAGATGCAAATGGCTACAAACCCCCATGACTCTCTCCTTTATTTTGGGGGGATGGGATACTGGAGATTTAACCCAGGAATGTTCTACCTCTGACCTATTGCACCAACTCTTTTCATTTGTTGGACAAGACACACAAATGTGGTGCCTTGGCTAGGAAATTCCAGAAGCCCAAAGCTGTGGACTCTTCCATAGGGGCCATCATGAAGTCAAATCGCCAGTGCAGACCTGCAGGAATCTACATTCCTACGTCCATCTACGCAGGGGCGTAGATGCAGATGCTGCAGGAATCCCTTGTCTTGGAGTCTAGGTTAAGAGGGCCTGTGATTCGGGCGGCCATCTATCTGTAGCCTGTGCTCTCGGCACACTAAGGACAGCTAAAGAGGGACTCAATTACAGGCCGGGACTCTTTATTCTTTAAAGTTTTAATCACATGCTATGATATTACCTTTATGGATTAGACATTAAACAGGAAGCTCGGCCAGCGATTGCAGTCCCTGTCACTGGATGTATTAATCAGATTCTGCAGCAGAGCGAGGAGATTAAGAATGTGAGCTCCGGGTTGAACCCCAGCTCCCCTCCCCGGCTCCTCACTGTGTGACCTTGGGCAAGTTGCTTAATCTCTCTGTGCTGGAGTTCCCACTTATGTGAAAGGGAGATAATAATAGTCCACGCCTCGAGTAAGGATTAATTGGGAAAATGTATGCAAAGCACTAAATCAGTTCCTGGCAGGAGAGCAGGTCCTCAACAGCGGCCGGCGGTGGTTAGTATTATGTTTGTGAAGTTGTGACAGCAAGAGATCTGGGATGGCTGTGACTCCCGGTGGGTTCGTCCTAATCCGCTGCGGCCTGCAGGACGGCTTCATCGCCCCAAGACACCCCGGCCTGCGCTGCAGAGGGCGAGGCGGTCTACTCTCTCGGATGATGGGCTGCGCAGCTGAAGGCATCACCGGCCCGAGTCTGATGGCGTGCCCTGCCCTGTCTTGGCGTGTGTGTCCAGATTATTCCAGCAAGGCAGGCTGCTTTCCTGAATAATGCTTTTCTGCGTGCCTGGCGCTTCTAGGGACGCAGAAAGATCACAAAGCAAATCTCTGTCCATAGCCTGCACCAAGACGAGTTGGGCACTCCTTACACCCAGAAATCCAGCAAAGTCTAGAGTCTAATGAGAAGCTGGAGGGAGACTGAGCTGCTAGGAGGAAAAAACGAGCGAGAACTGACCCCGCTTCCACGTCCACGAGTAGCTGGGGCGTGACTCGGAGGAGACGGGTCCGAGTAAACTTCTGTGCAGTCTAGGCAGCTCAAGCCAACTGCTACGGAGTCTCCAATGAAAAAATGACCAACAGGACGCACTTTGCTGGAATTCTAAAACACACTGGAAAGCCGGGCGTGGTGGCGCACGCTTGTAATCCCCGCGCTTGGGAGGCAGAGACAGGAGGATCGCGCTGGTTCGGAGCCAGCCTCGCTGGCTTAAGAGACCCTGTTTCCAAATTTAAAAAAAAAAAAGGTCTGGGAGTGTAGCCCGGAGGTAGAAGGGCTTCCAGGAACCCCAGTACCACCAAAAATAATAAATAAATAAATAAATAAATAAATAAATAAATAAATAAAACACACTGAACATCAGAGTACAGCACAGCCCTCTCGTTTTACAAACCGTGCTGTTTGCTAGGGGGCTGTTCTGGGTGCTGAGATAGACGGAGCCGGGAACAAAGTCCAAGCCCTCCTGGACCTGAGGTTCTTGTGGGCAGAAACTCAATCGATAAGCAGAACAGCCCGAGTAATCACGTCACACACCTGGCTGGGGTGTCAAGGGTTGTCCCGCGCCATCAAGGAAACTAAAGTGGGATCTAGGGTTAACAGAAAAGGAGGTGCTTCTAACTGGTTGCTAAACACGAAGACAAAACAAGGCAGAGACAGGAGATGAGTGTGGGCTAGAAGCATCCTGGGAAAATTCTGTGAGCTGAAGGGGCAGGAAGGACATGGGGGAGCCGCGGGGACCAGGCTGTGGCAGGCACGGGCTAGAGACAGGGGCAGACCGTGGGAGGAGCCCAGCCAGACAGGGGGGGCGGATGCCGGAGCAGGTACTCGGGGGCCTGGAGCTGAGATGGAGTTTGTCAGATGACAGCGCCATCCTGTGAGGGGCAGCGCGGTTCCACTTCAGCTGCGCAGGAGCGCTTTCCAACTCTCCTACTGACCCCCAAGAACCTCCAGCGTGGCTTGGTCTCACTTACACATGGAATCTCAAAATCTGACTTAGAGCCGGGCTTGGTGGCGCACGCTTGTAATCCCTGCACTTGGGAGGCGGAGACAGGAGGATAGCACGGTTTTGAAGCAAGCCTCAGCTACTTAGTGTGACCCTGTTTCCAAATAATATATAAAATAGGGCTGGAAGTATAGCCCGGAGGTAGAAAGCCTCTGGGTTACACACACACACACACACACACACACACACACACACACACAGAAAAAAAAACTGACTTAGAGAAGGAGGGTGGAATGATGTGAGCCGGGGATCTGCGGGTCGGGGAGGTAGGAGAGGTTAGCGCGGAGGGATGCCAAGTCTCACCTGCGTGGTGAGCGCGCACCGCACTGAATGAGTCTGTGTTAAATACTTGAAGGTTGCCAAGTCGTGGATCTTTAAAGAGTGTGCTCAGCACACACACACACACACACACACACACACACACACACACACACACACAGAGTAACCCGGTGAGGAGGTGATGGGTATCTTATTTTGGCCGTGGTAACCATTACACCATGTATATGCATATCAACACATCTTAGCATACATCTCAAATAAAAAAAATTAAGAATGCCCACGTGATGGAGAGGAGGCCATGAGCAGCCCCACATCCACACACTTCTAGCCTGGCAATAGCAAGAAGCATCCTTCTGCCAGGGCCAGCCCATGCCTATTTTTTTGTTTTGTTTTCTTTTGGCACTGGGGATGGAACCCAGGGGCATTCTACCTCCGAGCTACACTCCCAGTCCTATTTTTTATCCTTTATTTTGAAACAGGGTCTCACTAAGTTGCAGAGGGCCTCACTAAGTAGTTGAGGCTGGTCATGAACCTACAACCCTCCTGTCTCAGCCTCCCAAGTACTGAGATTACAAGTATATGCCACAACGTCCAGCTATTTTTTTTTTTGAAACAGTGTCCCTCAGTGTTGCTGAGTCTGGCCTTAAACCTGTGATCCTCCTGTCTCAGCCTCCCAAGTATTGGGATTACAGGTGTGCAGCCCCACGCCCAGCTGCCTATGTTTTTGACCTTGTTTCAAGAGGACTGGGCATTACAGTGTGCTCAGCCTGTAGTGGCTGGGACTGGTACTTTTGCCTGGAGCAATGACATCCATGGATGCCATACCGGGGGGGGGACGCCTCCAAGAAGAAGGCAGCCAGGTGGGGGACAGTGCTCCCACACACAGGGCTGTCGCTCTTCATCTCCTTGAGGTTTGCTGTCTCTCCCTTCGGCAGCATCTGGAAGCCAGCACATGTCCTGTGACCCGGGCAGTCATCTCAGCAGCCTTTCCCAGCTCTCTGGGATTTGCTGGCTCGAATTTCTATGAGCCAAGAAACCAAACCCGCAGGTCTTTAAAAAAAGATGTGGCATATGAAGCAGGCGGGTGGATGGCTTTGAAGGAGAGCTAGAAGCCAACTGCACACCTCAGAACTCCTTTGGGCACTCAGAGAGCTTTTCTAAGAACCGTGTCTGTGCCTCTGAGTCGAGGTGGCTGAAATGCTAATGGGCGCCACAGGATATTTTGCATGAAGCCAAAGTCATTTTTTAGTGTAAAATCAGAAGGCCAGGGTCACAGAGTTTGCCTGGCTTACCAGTTTGCAGAAGGCAGTCTATTCCTGATTAGGTACAAGATGGATGATTTTCTTTTCCTCCATCTTTCTTTTTAGATCAGGTGAGCCTGAAAGTCAGTATTCCTGATGTGCAGACCTTATGACAAGCCTCTCCCCTGGAAACCAGCCAACTACTCAAACAACTGTTTCACTTCAGCAACCAGCTCATGTTGTGTCCCGGCGGTATAAATTGGATATCTGTTAATGCACTTATTCATCATTTTCATCAAATACATATATAGAGCCCTCAAAATGTACTACATGTGAAATGTTCAGGGGTAGGCAGGACACCAGGCCCTGCTTTCCCTAGGCAGAGCCCAGACTTATTTTCTTACGGTTTCAGGTTTGGTCTATGTGAGGCCGGGGACTGCAGATCTCAGGTATGGCAGCAGGAAGTAGGAGGAGAGCACAGGAGCTGCGCTCCTCACATCATGGAGGCTCAGAGCATGAGAGCAAGCAGGGGGAAGAGGATCCACATACATAACCTCCAAGGCTGAAACCCCAGGGATCCAGACCCTATCAGCCTCCCGGATACCACCCAGGTAAACCCATTACAATGATCTATCCACTTCTGGGATTACAACCCTCCTGACTCAATTATATCAGCCCTGAATATTAATAGATGAGCTCTTTAGGGAACACTTATATCTAACTATAACGGTTCTCCCTTAGACACTGCAGCTCTATTTCAGCCATTAGGTCATATAGCACAGAGCAGGAGAAAAAAAATCAATTACAAAGACCTCCAGCACCTCTGCCAGATTCTGTAGAGTCACACCTTCAAAAAGCCAGGATTATAAAATCAGAATTGAGGCTCAAAATTTTGAATAAGCAAAACTAGAAGTAAAATTCCCTTAGGAGAGTGCCACACGGGAAATCAACACGAGACACGTGTGGGTAAACCTAACCCAACCCACATTCCTTCCAGCTTTGACTAGGCACTAGATTGGATGGTTGACTCATATGTAGGGGCAATATTGTTGATAAGAATGTATGTTTGACATGCTCAAATTGCGTTCAGCATCTTCATCTTAGAAGCTGGGTCAGATGGCGAGAACAGCAGAATCATCTGCAGAATTTTTTAGAAAAGTAACTGATTAGTCATAGTTACTTTGTAGGAACTGTAACGTCCCAGCCACTGAGTCAAAGGCATCCTTTTGTCAGAGGAAGTGTCTGTGCGCATGAGCCTAGAAGCATCCCCACAGATTTGGAGGAGGAAAGCCTTATTTGGATCGGGTTTCAGGGATTCAGTCCATGGCCGGCCAACTCCAGGTCAGAAACATGGTGGAAGGAAATGATGGAGAAAATCTGCTCACCAGGGGGAGACAGAGAGAGAGAGAGAGAGAGAGAGAGAGAGAGAGAGAGAGAGAGAGAGAGAGGAGGCTGGAGAGAAACCTTTCCCAAGCATGCCTGCATCCTAGATCCCACCTCCCAGGAGTCCAGCCAGCTTTCAGTGGGTTAACCACTGTTAAGTCAGAGTCCTCATGATTCCATCGTTGCATGAAAGCCCCACCGCTGGACCTTGCTACATTGGGGACCATGCTTTCAACACACCAGCTTTGGGGGACTTACCAGATCCAAACCATAACATTTAGTCAAGAGATTTTTTTTTTTTTTTGAGGTACTGGGGATGGAACTCAGGGGCATTCTACCTCCGAGCTACACCCCACCCCAGCACTACTTTATTTTTTATTTTTGAAACAGGGTCTCACTGAGTTGCAAAGGGCCTCACTAAGTAGCTGAGGCTGTCCGCGAACCGTGATGCTTCTGTCTCAGGCTCCCGAATGCTGAGATTCCAAGCGTGCGCCCCCATGCCGGGCTTTGGATTTTTATTTTTAATAGACAGGGTTTCCTTGTGTGCCTCAGGCGGGTCCTGGACTCCTGGGCTCAAGGGATCCTTCTGCTTCATCCTCTGCAGTAAATGGGACCAAAGGTGTGTGTCGTTGCTCCTGGCTCGCCCTTCTGGGTCTTAATGAGACTGGATCATCTGGTATTTAGGTTCTAGGCATTTCTAATTCTAAAAGCCACTCTGTAATCATATTACATTCTATGTTGTCATCCAATTTTAAACAAAGCGCAGATGTTCTGCAAATATTTGTTGATTAAGAGATTAAAAGACGATACTTTGTGAGCCGGATTTGTCAGCAGGAACTGGGGTAGGTTATATATTTGTATCTTAATATGAGGCAACAGAATATATGTGAAGGTTTAGCTGGACGCTGGGCGCAGTGCACAGGCTTGTAATCTCAGAGCTTGGGAAGCTGAGACAGGAGGACTACAGGTTTGAGGCCAACTTCAGCAATTTAGTGAGACCCCGTTTCAAAAAAAAAAAAATGTAAACAGGGATGGGAGTATAGCACAGAGGTAGAATGCCCCTGGGCTCAATCCCCAGTATCAAAAAGAAAAAAAAGTTTGTTGGATAGTGTGGTATTGAGACCTAGGGACCTTGATGTCGAAACCTCAGGATTTCTAGTCTAAACTCAGCATAACTGCAGCTTCTTTAGAAACAAAAGGCCACCGATGTTTGTGGGGGAAATCATTCTATCTCGCTACCGTAACGCAGCCCATCTCTCTAATATCTGGCTCTTAAGACACGTCAGCTACAAGACAGCCAGCCAGGTGGGGAGGGCCTGGCGCTAGGGAGGTAGAAACAGGTCGTCCTCCGTTCTTGTTGAGAACCAGCCAAGAGGCAGAGGAGGAGGCGATCGACTACAGAAGCTCGGTGAGCTTTACGGAGCTCTCAGCGCCGTCTCCACGGGGAGGGGGCATCTCACAGCTGCTCGGGCCTGAGAAGAGGGCTTGAGCCCAAGAGAGAGCCGGTGGCCAGTGAACGCGTCCCTGTGTCCTTGGGCTGGCAGGCTGCCCGGAAGGAACTGGCCCAGCGGCTGGGGCTGGTGGCAGTCTGCTGGACCTGCCGGGTTTCTGGGCTAAAGCTCTTGGAAGCAAGTGGTTGCATTGTCCTTGCAGAAGACTGAAAGAAGCAGACAGAGAGCGCTGCCCTCACCAGGAAGTGTCCAGGGGGATGCTGAGACACCGGCATCGGGGCTGAGGCTGCCAACTGAAAATCTCTACATCATGTTTTATATTTTATTTTAGTTTAGTGGTACTAGAGATTGAACCCAGGGGCAATCCACCTCTGAGCTACACCCCCAGCCCTGTTTTTTTATCCTTTATTTTTTATCCTTTATTTTTTATCCTTTATTTTTGTCCTATATTTTATCTCCCTAAGTTGCAGAGGGCCTTGCTAAGTAGCTGAGGCTGGTCTCTAACCTGCAATCCTCCTGTCTCAGCCTCCCAAGTACTGGGATGACAAGCGTGTGCCACCATGCCCGGCTTTACATCATATTTATTATTGACTTATTTATTTTTTGGTACTGGGGACTGCACCCAGGGACATTCTCCAAATCACACCCCCAGCCCTTTTTATTTATTTATTTTTATTTTGAAACAGTCTCGTTAAGTTGCTCAGAACCTCACTACGTCGTTGAAGCTGTCCTCCAACCTGCCATCCTCCTGTCTCAGCCTCCCAAGCACTGGGATCACAGGCATATGCGTGGCATATGCCATATCATATTTATTATAAAGTTTTAGAGCAAAAAGAGAGTCTGGAGAATGTCCAGATTTAGAAGGGCATCAGGAGCCCAGAGGTTCAGAGACTCATCCCAGCCACGCACTGTTTGTTGGCAAAGCCAAAGAGAAAGCCCAGTGGCCTCGCGGTCCATCTCCGGACCTTCCCATCGAGCTCCTCCGGGACACGTGTCGCTGTTTGCGGTTCTTTCGTTGCAGCTCCTGTCCACAAGTGTCTGAAAAAATATTATTGAGGGCAAATATATGGGGAGAAACGTTGGTAAGTTTTGATTAGAAGGCTTTTATCGGCTGCCAACATCCTTCCTATTGTTTGGTGATATTTTGTTTAAAAATATTTATTTTTTTCAAACTGTAAATATTTTTTAATTGAAAAATATAGAAGTAAAAAAAAATAGAAGTTATCCTAATTCTAAACCTTTGTAGATAGCCACATTAAAGACTTGGTGTAAGCCGGGCGTGGTGGCGCACGCTTATAATCCCAGCATTCGGGAGGCTCAGATGGGAATATCCTGGTTCATGGACAGCCTCAGCTACTTAGTGAGGCCCTTTGCAACTCAGTGAGATCCTGTTTCAAAATAAAGAAAAAATAGGGCTGGGGGTGTAGCTCAGAGATAGAATGCCCCTGGGTTCCATCCCCTGTACCTCAAATAAATAAATAAATAAATAAATAAATAAATAAATAAATAAATAAATACTGCTGGGGGTATAGCTCGAAGGTAGAATGCTCCTGGGTTCTATCCTTATTACCTCAAAAAAAAAAAAAAAAGATTTGGTGTGTGTGCTACCACTTACAAATATATGAACGATATAGAGTTGTTACCATTTATTAAATTTGCTATTTTAGAAGCATATTGCTCCTTCTTGGTGGATGGGAGATGAGCTATTGAGTACCTAAAAAGTGGAGTTTCCTGCCCACAGAGTGCTTAGCCAAGTCTTTGTTCACAGTTTATACTATCTCTACCAGCACCACTGCGCCCTCAGCCCTCACCACCATCTCCCACAGCACTGATGCTTCAGTTTTAGCCCCGAGGGTTAGATTTGAAAATAGATATTATAGGGAGGTCGAGATGGAAGCTATGTGTTTGGAAAAGAGGAGGAGGAGGAGGAGGAGGAGGAGGAGGAGGAGGAGGAGGAGGAGGAAGAGGAGGAGGAGGAGGAGGAGACAACCCAGCCTTTGGGAAAAGGAAGGGAGAGTGGTTTCTCAGAAGGCAGCAGGATAGGAATGTTTCTAGAGCCACGAGCCTAGGAGGTCCACCAGCAGGGTTTCTGTGCGCACCTACACAGGCCAGGAACCATTGCCCAAGAAGAAGTCTCGGTGAAGACGCCACAGTCATAGCTTGGGCCAGGAGAATCTATCACAGACATCGCCAGTTGTGAGCCTGCTCACCACTGGATTATGTCGGGAAGGCGGAGTTCTCCAGGATAAACCCAACCGAGAACCAGGGACTTCATCCCCATTGGCTGTGACCTCTAGGCCCTCCAGTGTTTGTCTGATGCCAAATGGTGAAGGGCATCCCATGGAAAAACGATGGATCAGATTTCCCAGCAAGCCTGAGGGAGAGGACTGAGTTTCATTGAAATAAATTTAGAAAAATAGAAGTAGGTGATCACTCTCTTAACTATGAGCTACGGAGAAACTCTAGCATGTAATTTCTACGTGTTATGCTGTGATAAGATTTTCTTTGCTTATCAGGGTATTCAATGATACAGATGTTATTGCTTTGTGACTGTATACCTACCTCACACTAAATACAAAATTTCTTCCAGCAAGATTAAATACTCAAAAGTAAGCAAACAAGCAAACAATCTCAGAAGAAACTGTAGGAGAATAAAGGTAAAAACTAGGGAGCAGAGGGCCCCTTATATATTTCATATCAAAACCAGAAACTTAAAAGTAGTAAAATAAAAGATGAACATATTTGATAGGTAAAAATTGTAAGACTGGTATAGGAAGCCATACACTCTTGAAGCTAAAATACAAATGTTAAATTAGGGAAAAATAGCCACAATATATCAGGCATGGGGTTAATATCAATAAAATGCAAATAACTCCTACAAATTAGGAAGAAATCGATAAACAACGCAACAAACATAAGCGCAAATAACATGAATAGAAAATTCACAGATGAGCGAATTCAAATGATGATTAAACCCATGAAAAAATGCCCTATTTTACTAGTTGTCAGAGAAATGTAAATTAAAATAACAATGATGTATCCTTCCTCAGTCATGAGATAGTGTTTTTTTTTTTTTTTAAGATATTCTCACGCAGTGATGTTGGAAATTTAAGTCAAATTTGAATACACACATGTTTATACTTTAGCACAGAAATTTTACTTCTGGAAAATATGTATCACAAAAATATGTCATCTTTTCATGCCACCAGGGGTGGGGAAAGATTTCTTTAAAAAGACAGAAAAACATGAATCATAAAGGAAAATATTAATAAATTGGCTCTATAATCATCCCTCTGTATTGTGGGAGACTGACTCTGTTGATGCCCAAATCCCTTATATGGAATGGCATAATATTTTCATACTTTAATCACTAGATTACCTAAAATACCTAATATAATATAAATACGACGTAGTTGTTATATTGCATTGTTTAAATAATAACAATAAAATGTATACATATTTAGTATCTGCATGGATTTTTTTCAAGTCATTTTCTAGCCATGCTTGGTTGAGTCTATGGATGCAGGACCCATGGGTATGGAGAGATGACTGCCTTAACGTTTGCTTGTATACGCCAAAAGATGTCATAAACTAGAAGAAGGCAGCTGTCCCTCATAAAATGATCAAAGGATTAATATCCCGGAGAACTTGTATTATCTATGTGAAATTGTCAGTACACATTCAAGCATGATGGCACATCCCCATAATCGCAGGCTGAGACAGGAGGATCCCAGGCACCAGGCAAACTATCAAGACTTGCAGCGAAGTAGTGAGATCCCATTTCAAAATGAAAATAAAAATTTAAATTTAACAAAAGGGTTCAGGGGTGGTGGTGCACACCTGTAATATTGGTACTTGGGAGGCTGAGACAGAAGGATCACAGGTTTGAGGACCGCCTCAGCAACTTAGTAACACTCTCAGCAACACACTGAGACCCTGTTTCAAAACAAAAAATAAACAGGGCTGAGAGTGTAGCTCCGAGGCAGAACACCTCTGGGTTGAATCCTCAGTACGCACTAAAAAAAAAAAAAAGTAATAAACATAAAACAACAACAGAGGGGAGGAGGAGGAGGAGGAGGAGGAGGAGGAGGAGGAGGAGGAGGGCAGAAGGAAGGAAGGGAGGGAGGAAGCGAATTGCCACCAGACAAAAATTTCTGATCTGTAAAAACGGTGATTTCACATGGCTGGACCTACATCAAGAATTCCTCCAAATCAAGAAAAGGAAAAAAATGTACAAAGAATATGAGTTTACAAATGAGGAAAACCAAACGGAAGATATGCGTTTGGAAGTAAGCGTAACGGACTAGAAATCTGTAAAACAAGAGCTGTGATGATGTAGCAGTGCGTATTATAGAGTTGACGAAGAATAAAAAAAATGGTAAAAATGCGGGGAAATGGGGATTCTTGCACATTGTAGGAATACAAGTTGGTACGCATTGGGCGATGACGTACGAAGTGGTTTATGGAACACTGGTCCACCAACTTCACTGCTGGGCACACACACCAAAAGAACCAGGGAAACGTGTATAAAAAGCACTTCAGCAGCCAGACATGGCGGCGCACACTTATACTTCCAGGACTTAGGAGGCGGAGACAGAAGGATCGCAGGTTCAAGGCCAGCCTCTGGAACTTAGTGAGGTCCTGTTTTAAACAATAAAAAAGAATAAATAGGAGCGGGGGGTACACAGCTCAGTGGTGAGTTCCCCCTTAGGCTCAGTCCCCAGTAAAACACACACACTCGCACGCATGCATGCACGCACACACATGCACACACTTGCATGCACACACACACACACACACACACACACACACACACTCGCATGCATGCATACCTGCACTTAGGAACTATCCTTTATGATAATGAATAGTTGGCAACAGTGAGAAGGACCCTGCATCTTATAGGTAAATATTATATAACTACGCTGAGGTGTATTCCTATATCTGTCAAAACCAAAGACTTGACTCTGTCTGTATCCACGTGGACATGGCTTAAAAAGATAATGTTGAATCAAAAACAAATTGTAAGAAGACACCCACCTGGAGTATGTGCCCAGATAGACGCATTTTAAAGTTACACACAACATTACATACCTTGTAAAATGTGGAAAGGGTCGACAGCATCTATTAGAGGCAGTCATTAAGGGCAAAAAATGGAATGGGAAGGAAATAGGCGTTTATAATTCTGAACTTATCTTTAAACACCCCAGTAAATATGGCAAAATGCTAACAATCGTTTTAAAAGCCAATGTTGTGTGCTTGTTTCTGTGTTTGTAAACTCTCCCGTGTTCTTTCCTGTATTTGGGAATACTTATAACTTTAAATAAAATGGAAGTCCTGACGCGTAGGAGTCCGTGAGCAGGGCATTCGTTGCAGTGTCGTTTCTGGAAGCGAGGCCGTGCACAGCCGTAGGGGGCAGGTTCCCCGGGCACACTCGCGCCAGACTTCCCTCGGCTGGGGTTGCTCACAAGAGCCAGTTGGGCTTTGCTTTGGTTTATTCAAAAGGACATGACCTGAACTTGGGGGACTGGGACAGGAAATCACAGGTTTGGGGCCAGTGCTCTGTTATTTAACGAGACCCCGTTTCAAAATAAAAGTTAAAATAGGGCTAAAGGTGTAGCTCAGAGGTAGAATGCCCCTGCATTCAATAACCACACACACACACACACACACACACACACACAATAATAATAATAATAATAATAATAACAATAACAATAATAATAATAAGGTAAGGACGTGCCATTAATTTACCATCTCCGAGTGCCCACATCACGAAGAGTGGGCTCCTGGTCAAGGCCTTCTCTGTCTGGCTGCATAAGTGTCATCACGAGCGGTGACTGACCCCGTAGGCGCATGGCGGCCCACTAGGCTCCTCCTGGGTACTGACCACGCGTCCGTCCTGCTGTGTCTTTGGCCTGGACAGTCACTTACCCTCGATTCCCCTGTGCTTATGACTGGAACCGCCTCCGAGTCACATGACATCAGGATCTTCGGGTCTGATTTCCAATTAAACAGAAAGGCCCTGGATGACAAACAGACTCTTCTCTCACCCCCTCCTGGGGGTGGCAAATGTCAGACAGCGCCCGAGAGTCCAGCTTCCATCCCCAGCCTCGCTGCTCCGACTCCGTGTCCACAGACCAACCACACCTCGCCGGGGAGCTCAGGTGAGCTCTGGTGGCTGTGCTCCTGCACCCCTGGGTGACGCCAGGCAGGAGAAGAAGTGACAGGCTCTAAAGCACCGCTGCTGGGCATCCAGGGTCGGGCGAGGAGGGCGCAGAGGATCCGTGCAGGAAAACACTAACGATGGCCACAACGTGCGTGCGGCTAACAAAGGCCTTCACATCAAACCCCGCGCCGTCTCCAGGCACTGGGTTTCTTACAAATGCGGCTCGTGAAGACGGCTGCTCTGTCCCAGAGGTTGTGCATTAAAAGCAAGAGTCAGTAGCAGCCGCATCATTCCAGAGAGACACCCTGCTCTCCGCCTCCCTTTGGCCGGTATTTTAAGCACGGCCCTGGCTTTGGATGTGCGGACTCCTGATGTCCAGCGGCCGTGAAAGGCTCATTCACGTCCTCCACCGCGGCCTTCCTTCCAAAGCCCTGTCGTCCAGAAATGAAACTTCATTTCTCAGGAGGAAAATGAAAGTTTGAGTTTCCCTTTCTGATGGTGAGATCTTCTCACCAGGACAGATTGGATCAAAATCCCCCCAAAATGGGGCCGAGAGACAAAGGGGAGCTATCCAAGGCTTCCTGGGGAAAGCGGGTCGTATTTCTCTCCCTTCCCCCTCTTTCCTGTCAACGCCTCGGCGGGAGGGCCGGCCGGGGAGAGACGTTCCAGAAGTTGCGCCACGCACCATACACCAGGCTTCTCCGTGGAAAAAATTTCCAGCTGCTAACTACCACCACACGCTGTCATGTGTGAACAGCTCCCACTTGAGTGTCCACAGTTGAGGACCAAGGAAATACTCCTTTCTGAGTTGGAAGGAAACGAGGTAATGACTTCAGTAGCTTTCTGTGTCCCGGCTACATCTCCGAGTTCTGAGATCTCTTTGACCCGGAATGGTTTGGCAGAGCTGGGGCATCTTCCTGGGATGCTGGTGTAGCCCAACATCCCAGGGTCACTCTGGGGGTCACTGCAGGGCTTGGACTTTGCAAGGGCAGCTGTAAGACTCACAACCCAGGTCCCGGAGACAGAATAAGATTAGGTGTCAAAAGTGGCAGATCAAAAGAAGAAAGCAAGCCGGGAATGGTGACTCACGCTTGGAATCCCAGCATTCGAGAGGTTGAGACGGGAGGATTGCAGTTCACGGACAGCCTCAGCTACTTAGTGAGGCTCTTTGCAACTCAGTGGACCGTTTCCAAATAAAGAATAGAAAATAGGGCTGGGGGTGTAGCTCGGGTGTGGAATGCCCCTGGCTTCCATCCTCAGTACCACAAAAAGAAAAAAAAAAAAGGATGTCTTATCTAAATGATGTCATAAATGAATACATTCTCCTCCTCCTCCTCCTCCTCCTCCTCCTCCTCCTCCTCCTCCTCCTCCTCCTCCTCCTCTTCTTCTTCTTCTTCTTCTTCTTCTTCTTCTTCTTCTTCTTCTTCTTCTTCGCAGTACTGGGGATGGAACCCAGGGGCATTCTACCTCCGAGCTACACCCCCAACCCTGGTTTTTTTTTTTTTTTAATCTTTTAATTTTTTGAAACAGGTCTCACTGAGTTGAAGGTCCTCACTAAGTAGCTGAGGCTGTCTGCGAATGGCGATCCAATGGTCTCTGCCTCCTGAATGCTGGGATTACAAGTGTGAGCCACCACGCCCGGCTATAAATGAATACATAATTCCAATGCCCATCTAAACATAAAAATTGTCCCCAAGTGGAGCCCATTTGATGTCCTTTAAAAAGCACTTAAAAACCCGCATCCCATAAAAAGAAGTGTGGCCTTCACAGAGCCCAGAGGCTCAAGGCTGCGGCTCCCCCTGAGAAGTCACTCAACGTATTCCTGAGGAAGTACCGAGGGGCCTGAAGAAATACTAATTTTTATATAAATTTTTAATTTTTTTTGATAGTGGGGATAAAACCCAGGGTCATTCTGCCTCTCTGCTACGCTCCCAGGTCCCCCTCCCGCCTTTTAAATTTTTATTTAAACCAGGCGTGATGGAGCATGCTTGTAATCCCAGCATTTGGGAAGCTGAGATAGGAGGATCGCAGTTTGCTGTTGCAGATAGCCTCAGCTACTTCGTGAAGGCCTTTGCAACTCAGTGAGACCCTGTTTCAAAATAAAGAATAAAAAATAGGAATGGGGGTGTAGCTCAGAGGTAGAATGCCCCTGGGTTCTATACCCAGTACTGCAAAAAAAAAAAAAAAAAATTTTTTTTTAAACAGTCTTGCTAAGTTTCAGAGGCTGGCTTTGAACCTGCAAACCTCCTGTCTCAACCTCTTAAGTACTAGGATTACAGGCGTTTGCCCCCATACACAGTGGAAGTCCTACTTCTTTTGTCATGCTTTTTGATAAGTACCTAAAAAGTAATAATGAATGGTTTGGTTTTGTCTGGGACCGGGCAGTAGCGCCCCCAAAGGACATGTAGAGGGGACCGTTATGGAAGGAACCCTGCACCCCATCACCCACACTTGTGTACTGAAGCCCTAGGTCTCAATGTCACTGTAGCTGAAGGTGAGGCCTAGAAGAAAGGCGTTAGTTAATATGGTTAAAAGGAATCATAGCATATGACTTAATCAGTATCTTTAGAAGAAACAACAGACAAGGCTGGGACATAGCTCAGTAGTAGAGCCCTTGCCTAACATGTGTGAGGCCCAGGGTTCGATCCCCAGCACTGAAAAAAGAAAAATAATAAAATAAAAAGAAGCAACATAGAGATCCTGTCTCCTGGTACAAGGAAGTCCGTGTGCACCCAGCAAACGGGTGGCCACGTACTAGCCAAGACCAGAGGCCAGAGGCTGAAATCCTTCGGGGGGCGCACTGACCTTGAACATTCCGGCTTCTAGGACTGTGCAGAATCCCTACTGTGGAAGCCACATAGCCCGTGGTGCTGTTATGGCAGTCCAAGCTGACTCACAGAGGGACCCACCTTCAGGGACTTCCATATTCCAGCTTTATTTATTTATTATTATTAATTTTTTGTAGTACTGGGGATGGAACCCAGGAAGATTCTACCTCCAATCTACTTCCCCAGCCCTAATTTTTATTCTTTATTCTGAAACAGGGTCTCACTAAGATGCGGAGGGCCTCACTAAGAAGCTGAGGCTGTCCTCGAACCGCGATCCTCAGATCTCAGCCTCCCCAATGCTGTAATTACAAGCGTGCGCCACCACGCCCGTCTTTATTTTATTTTATTTTTTACTTTGAAGCAAGGTCTCGCTAAGTTTCTGAGGACATTGCTAAGTTGCTGAGGCTGGCCTCAAACCTGTAATCCTCCCGTCTCAGCCTCTCAAGTTCTACGATTACAGGTGTGTGTCACCACACCTAGCTTGTATAGAACTTTTCTTCAAATGTTGCTCTGGGAATGTATCTGGGAGGTCTTTACCCAGGAAGCCATGTGGGTGTAGCCAGTGCTAAAACTCAAGAGTCCTCCGTCAGACTTCAAGTCTCAGCTCTGGCACTTATTCAGCCATGGGATTTAGGCAAGCCACCTAATCTCTTCGACCATATTTGTGAAAATATAATGATAATAATGCCGACCATATTTGTGAAAATATAATGATAATAATGCCTACCACACAGGGTTGTTATGAGCATTATGTGCGGTCAGTTCAAGAAAGGCATTTCTCCAAGAGCGGTACAGCTGTGAAGTCTTACAAAGGCACGGGGAAGCGTGGGGTTGCCCACTCAAACATTATTAGACAGGTATTTGCAATTATACACCCCAGAGCACAATAAGAATTAAAGATTAAACTTTAGATACTTATCATTGATATTAGCATTATTGCCATTGTTTAATATTTAATTCTTACTGTTCTGTAGGGGACCAGACTCGATGGAGAATGTAGATTTAGCTGTTCACTGATTCCTGGAATCTCAAACTCAAGTGCATACGTGGTTAAAAAAAGAAGTCTCAAAAATGTAATAGAAGAGTCATTCCGTAAAGCACGCCTCAGATATACTTTCTTCAATGATGCGGACCACTTGTCAATGGGTCGAGTGCAGAGGCTCATGGGAAGCATTTCTCCTCTGGGAATGCCGAAGACATGTTGCACTGAGGGTTTGTTTAAAGGCTGTGCCTTGTGACCTCAGCTGCTTTCCCATCGAGGACAAACTCAACTAAGAAGCTGGAGTCCCTGGAAATTCACCCAAACTGGCTGTGACAGCCCAACAATTCTTTTTTTTTTTTTTTTTTTTTTTTTTTTGCGGGTCTGGGGATGGAACCCAGGGGGCATTCGACCGCCGGGCTCCACACCCTGCCCTATTTTTTATTCTGAAACCGGGTCTCACTGAGTTGCAGAGGGCCTCACTAAGTAGCTGAGGCTGTCCGCGAACTGCGATCCTCTGGCCTCAGCCTCCCGAATGCTGGGATTCCAAGCATGTGCCACCACGCCCGGCCCAACAATTATTTAACTCTTTTCAATCCTCCTGTTCCTAGTCTTTATTTGGAACGTACTTAGAATCCTCAGTCTTCCAGCCAGGATTGTTGATTATCGCCCCGTCTCCATTTAGGTCATAAGGAATAGTTGGAATTTTAAAAGAGCCGGCAGATGTCGAACCCAAGATACCAGTGTTTGGTCCATTGGTTTGTTCATAGGGAGGAAGGGTTGTGTATCTTAGTTTGCACTTTGCTGCCAGCAGGTTTTTCTTTGCTTACATCGCGCATGGACAACATTTCATGGAGTGAACTGGTTCGGTGGTGTGAGAAACACTGCAAAGAACCTACAAAAGGAAATCGCAGTCAGAGAGGACAGAAAAGACAGCTTCAAACCCCGAGCGCCTCCTGCAAGTCCGGGAAGAAAACCAGCAGCAACGAAGCCAGCTCAGTCTGTATCTACAAGGAATGAGATAGCTACTCTTTTGACCGTGTAAGCGAAAGCTATAAAATACAAATTCTTGAAATGCTGCCGGCGAACGTGAGTGTGCCCCTTCAACTCAGAGCGCCGCTCGGCACTTGGTGGCCTGGACCACGCTGTTGCTGTCTCCTCCAAAGGACCGTCCCTTGTAGCGGGACTAAGGAAGAAAGAGCAGGGTTGGGGCAGCGGCCGTCACGGGAGCAACCCAAGAACTCCCTCGGAAAAGTGAGCGTGCCATCTCCCGTGCCAGGGCGTGACGTCCCCGCAGGACTGCGAGGTCCTGAGAACGCTTGACTTCGTGTTGGCCATGATGGCGCCAAAGCAGAACACAGCGACCTTCTGCCCAGGAACCCCGAGACGCAGGCTGGCCGAGTCCTCTCCGACCCCCAGCTCAGCCACTTCTCCAATAGCATGTCCTTGTCTCAGCTGAATGCCACTCCTCCCCTCTCTCTTGTGGTTATAAGAGTGAAAAATTGATGGCCTCTTTCTCTTCATTGTGACCGGTTCTCTGAGTATCTTGCTGACACTTCCTGGCTGCCTGAGTCTACTGGATTTTGTTTTTGTTTTTGTTTTTGTTTTTGTGGTACTGGGGTTCCTGGAAGCCCTTCTACCTCCGGGCTACACTCCCAGACCTATTTTTTTTACATTTTTATTTGGAAACAGGGTCTCCTAAGCCAGCGTGCGTGGCTGGCTTCGAACCTGCGCGATCCCCCTGTCTCTGCCTCCCAAGCGCGGGGATTACAAGTGTGTCCCACCACGCCTGGCTGAGTCTACAGGTTTAATAAACCCTATTCCTAGCAATGTAGTGTAACTGGGCACGACAGCACACATACTTAGACCTTTCTATTTGTTTATTTATTTATTTATTTATTCATTCATTCATTCATTCATTCATTTATTTTTGTGGTACTGGGGATTGAACCCAGGGGCATTCTACCTCCGAGCTAACTCCCCAGACCTATTTTTTATTCTTTATTTTCAAACAGCGTCTCCGTGAGTTGCAAAGGACCTCACTAAATAGTAGCTGAGGCTGTCCTTGAACCGCAATCCTCCTGTTTCAACCTCATAAATGCTGGGAGGGATTATAAGCGTGCACCACCAGCCCAGCCCCTAGATCTTTTTAAATATGGAGCTTCTTAAAAATACATTTCCCATTGATAGTAGTATGCAGAAGTTGACTGTTTTGGTTTGGGTACTGAGGATCAAATCTAGGGTCTGTTCCACCTCTGAGCTACATCTCCACCATGATCTTTTTTATTTTTTAAAACTTTTGAAACGCAGTCTTATTAAGTTGCCGAGGGCCTCCCTGGTGCTGGTCTTAAACCTGCAATCCTCCTGTATCAATCTCCTGGGATTATAGGAATGTACTACACTTAGATTCTCTGTATTTTACTCAATTTGGGTGGCATTGGGGATTCAACCCTTCTGTATTTAATAAAGTAAGTTTTTGATCCAGGCGTGGTAGTGCATGCTTATAATCCCAGCATTGGGGAGGCTGAGACAGGAGGATTGTGGTTCATGGTCAGCTACTTAGTGAGGCCCTTTGTAACTCAGTGAGACCCTGTTTCAAAATAAAGAATAAAAAGAGGCCTGGGGGTGTAGCTTAGAGGCAGAATGCCCCTGGGTTCCATCCCCAGTACTGAAAAAAGAAAAAGATAGATGATAGATAGATAAAGTTTTTCTAATCTTAAATACTATCCAACAGATTTTAGTCACATAAGCTTTATAGTTTTAATATATATGGGAAAATATTAAACTCCAGTCATATCATTTACTTACCTCCTGAATGCTATTGAATTTCTATCTAAGTTTCTGGATAAGCTCCATTAATTATTATTAACAAATAAATGTATGATTGAATTTCCCAAATAGGTTTGAATTTTCCAGCTTAGCATTTCATACAAAAGAAATGTGCAGCCAGTTTTTTTTTTTGCCTACTGTTTCTGTGAAGATTTCATTTATCTTAGAAATGATTAATATGGAGTGACTATAAATAGTCCAAGTTTAAATAGAATAGTTAAACATTTTCTGTTTGGTTTCTGTGCTGTGGGATTTATTAGACTTTACAATGTGGTGAGAGGACTCTAACAATACCCTCAGCCTGAAATATTTTTAATAAACGTTTTCTTCCATTTTCAGGAAGGAACAATAATTCAGAAGCTCCATAGACTCGCCCCCCTTAAGAAGTTAGATGGCTCCGTATGGAGTCTTAGCTGGTGTCAAGGTCAGCTAAACCCCGTGGCATGCTCTGTTTGATGGCCCTAGGCAGGAAGCCACGGCTTTCGAACTATTAATATCTCCTGACCTTTGGACTTACAAATAGAGGCATTCTTGTGGCCATTTTTTTTCTTCTGTATGTCCCTGAAAAATTAAGCATCTAGGGCTCCAGATAAGAAACATTAGATTTAATTAGTTCTTAGCCATATTCCTGGGCTTTTAAATAACGCGTGGACTCTTGATTCATTTCATAAAATTTTCCTAAGCACCAGTTGGGTGTTAGTTTCCATGCACGCTTTGGAGAAACAAAGACGAAGCAGAGAAATCCACCCCCAAGGAGCTGATGGTCTAACGGGGGAGAAGACAGATGACGCAAGGCTACGACCTAGAATACAATGGAAGACGCAGCCCAAGAGATGGATAAACAAGAACTTGTGGGGAGTCAGAAGAGAGATGGCTGGACTTTGTAGGCTGGTGGCAGAGGAGAGGGAATAGGTGACCAGCCTTCGAAGATGATGACTTGGGACTTGCCCTTGAAGAATGTAATTTAGGCAAGTAGATAAATGGATGTTGTAGACCTTTCGGAGCAAGGGAAGCGCAGGGTCAGGGTCACAGAAGTCAGAATATATGTCCGTTTTCGCCAGAGAACAGGGGGTGGGAAGGAAAGATCATGGGACTCCAAACTGGGCCGTTAGTGTGAGGCGGAGCCAGCTGATAGACGGGAGGCTCTGCTTTAGAGACGGGGTCACCGAAGGGAGCGCCCCATTCAAACTGCCTTAGGGGAGTCTTGAGCTAAATGGGAAAGAGGGGTTCCTGCAAGAAAGACCACTCCTTACATGCGTTCCTCAACAGTCCAGAGAGGTTTTCTAGATACAAGCCTGAGCCAGGGTCAAGGTGCTCATTCTTCACTTTAAGTACAACCCCGGCCAGCGAGGCTGAGGCCAAAGGAGAGGAGCGAAGCAAAGATGTGACGCCCAAGGAGCCTCCACGGCGAGCTGAGGCCAGGAGGCTTGGGCCTCACCTGGCAGCTCTGCTCCCTTGGTCCATCTTGGGCTGGAGCGCCAGGAGAAACCCAGCCCAGGGACTCTCTGGCAGGACGCAGGAGGGGTTGATGCTCCAGCCTGCCTTCCGTGGTCAAGCCTTTCTCTGGTCAAGCTATAGTCCCACTAGAAACTGAAGTCCCCTCCCCGCTGTTTCCAAGTTCCATCACATGACTGCTCCAAGCAGGAGCGACGCCAGACCCCACAACCTGATTCTGCTGCTTCAGCCAAGTCTGGAAGCGTTGGCAGGAGCCCCAGACTCTAAGTGCTCGCGGGTCTGCCTGCCAGGGCGCGTGTGTCTATAGGCACGCGTCACTCGACAACACGGATAGGTTCTGAGAAGTGCATTCTGAGGATGGACCGTCATGAGGCATGCTTCCACAAGCCTACCCGTAGAGTCCAGTCACCCAGCAAAACCTCCCGTTACAATCAAGAGTCCTGGTAAACAGGAGATCTATAAAGTTGCAGCTGGAGCCGAGTGTGGTGGCGCATGCCTTGTCTGTACCTGTACTAGGGAGGCTGAGACAGAGGGATCGCAGGTTCAAGGCCAGCCTCAGCAACTTAGTGAGACCCTGTTTCAAAATGAAAAAAATTAAATACAAAGGCCTGGGGTCGTAGCTTGGAGGTAGAATGCTCCTGAATTCAATCCTTAGTACCAAAAAAAAAAAAAATAGATTGTTGCTGGTGTAACATAGATTTCCATTTTACAACTTTCACTATAAGTAAGAAGACACTATAAAATAACAAAACTAGAGTGCAGTACATACGTGAGCCGGTAACCTGGATATAACTGTCGAGCTTCCGGTACCACACATAATCGTGCTATGCTTTTATTCAATTAGCACTATAGGTGTGTCCCCACGAGCGCCACCAGAAGCAGGGGTGATTATGCTAAGATGTTCTGGTCGCTCCGACGCTGCCGGGGCATAGGAGTGTTTTTCAGCTCCATTACAATCTTGTGGGACCCCAGTCACATATACACGCGCCCTGTCTTTGGGGAAATGTCACTATGCAGCACAGGGCTTATTTGCAAGGTGAAGTTAAAGCCACTTCCCATCCCTGGCCGGTGGCGCTGTGTGGTACAGAATGCCGGCTGAGCCTTCGGGGGGTCTGGAGTGGGCGGTGAGCGTGGCACCCCAGGAAAGAATTATTTGGGTGGGAAATGAGGCGCCTGCGGTTAACTTCTTCTCTTTGTGGCGTTATTTAGAACCTTGCCTCCCTCTCCGGGATGGAGGCTGAGGGCCACGGGCTTCAGGATGCGTCTGTGTGTTTTCTGGGCTAGCAGAGTCCTCCAGCCCCGTGACTCGCCATCACGCACCGTTGGCAGACGCGGCTCAGTCTTTGGAAGAGGGGTTGAGAGCTGTGTAATGCCAGGCCCGGCATTATTCAGTAACATCTGTCATCTGGAAATGGGACAGTAAACTCCGGCCTGGATATAATCGAGCACCCTTGGCCTCTTGTTTAGAACTGCACAGAAAATAAGGTCACACGAGAAATCCCTAAGCCCGTAAGAAAGAATCTGTGATGCCAAACCATTTCTGAGTTCCAAGGCTGGAATGTGAGAGTGTACTCCTAAAGCCCAAAAGGGAAAAGTAGACCTTTCCCCCATATTTGTGGGCTTTGCCTACCCAGAGTTAATACTTCCTCCATTTGTCCTATTCTTTTTCTTGAAAAATTTCCCCCTTATTCGAAAACAGGCTCCGTGCACTGGAAAAAGAATTGGAAGGGCAGTCAAACGGGCTTCAAGGGGCTTCTGCCTCTGAGTGGAGCAAATAGTGAGGATTCACTTCAAAACTCAGTCTCCTCGGCTGTGAAATGAGCGAAGTGACATTCGCCCAGTGCCTTGGGACTCCTCTGATAAGGAATGAGAGGGAACCCTGGGCATGCCTGAGTGCTCTCCAAAGCACAGCCACTGGGCCTTCTGTGGCATCAAAGACAGCCCTACAATGCTAGGCACGGTGGCGCACGCCTGTAATCCTTGTACTAGGGAGGCTGAGACGGGAGGATCGCAGGTTCAAGGACAGCCTCAGCAAGTAGTGAGATGCTCATCAACCTTGTGAGATTCTGTTTCAAAATAAAAATAAAATAAGGCTGGGTGTGCAGCTCAGAGGTAAAATGCCCTGAGTTCAATCCCCAGTAACAGTAAACACACACACACACAAAGACAGTCCTCTATATTCAGGGGAGAGTCAGGGTTGGCATAGGACTCAACCACAGAAACAGCCTTCAGGGCTGGAAAATAGGAAAAATACCTCAAATCTGTACTTTATCCGCAGCGTGAAGATGTCCCAACCACGCTGTACCAGGAAGGGTGAAGCTGGTCCTGTGCATTTCAGGGACATTTAATGCCTTTCTAAGAGTCCCAGCCGGTGTTCTACGTACTCCCTGCAGGTCTCGGTTGAAGGATTCTCTGCCATTCTTGAGTTTCTGCTTATTAGATGTCTGCCCTTGAGCTTTTTAAAACTCACTTGAGTCTCAGTTTCCTCATCTACAAATTATGGGTAAGAAGACTTTATGGGGCTGGGTAGGATGGTGCATGCCTGCAAATCCCAGCCACTCTGGAGGCCGATGCAGGAGGGGCAACTTAGGGAGACCCTGCCCAAAATAAAAAATAAAAAGGGCGGGGGATATGGTTTGGTGGCAGAGTGCTCCTAGGTTCAATCCCCAAAAGAGAAAGAAAGAAAGAAAAAAGAAAGAAAGAAAGAAAGAAAGAAAGAAAGAAAGAAAGAAAGAAAGGAGGAAGGGAGGGAGAGAGGGAAGGAGGAAAGAAAAGAAAAAAAGAAAAGAAAAAAAAGAAAAGAAAGCCTATGAAGGATTGCTAGAAATTTAAGAAATAAGCCGGGCGTGGTGGTGCACGCTTGTAATCCCAGCATTTGGGAGGCTGAGACAGGAGGAATGCTGTTGAGGACAGCCTCAGCTACTTAGTGAGGCCCTTTGCAACTCAGTGAGACCCTGTTTCAAAATAAAGAATTAAAAAATGGGGCCGGGGTGTAGCTCAGAAGTAGAATGTCCCTGGGTTCAATCCCCTGTACTTAAAAGAAGAAGAAGAAGTAGAAGAAGAAGAAGGAGGAGGAGGAGGAGGAGGAGGAGGAGGAGGAGGAGGAGGAGGAGGAGGAGAAGGAGGAGAAGAAGAAGAAGAAGAAATATATTTCTATAGTAGAATAGTGCTTGGTACACAGTAGGTATTCAACAAATGTCTGCTATGATTCTATTACTGTTATTTTTTTTAGCACGGTAGAATAGAAAGAACAACCTCTTTGAATCCCGACAATCCTGCATTTAAGTCAGCTCTGTCACATATAAGACAGGTAACCCTGAGCATATGAAGACAACTTTTAGCAGCTGAATTTTGAGATGATGGCAGATGCTTTCAAAAGGCCCCATGTGAGGATCGCAGAGGTATCTGTAGTGGGTCGGATGGCGACCTTCCTCCCAAAAGATGTATCCACATCTGAAACCCCGCACCTGTGAACGTGACCTTATTTGGAAAAAGTGTTTCACAGATGTAACTAAGGACAGAGATGAGCTCATCCTGAAGCATTTGAGTGGGTCTTAAATTCAATAAGTGACTTCCTACAAGGTAGGCGAGGAAAAGAGGAGAAAGTAAAGTGACCACAGAGGCAGGGACCGGAGGGATGCCTTCACGAGCCAAGGAATGTCTGGCGCAGGCGCACACGGGTAATTTCAGAACTCGGGAGGCTGAGAAAGCAGGATCGTGGGTTTGAGGCCAGCCTCAAAACTTAGTGAGACCCTGTTTCCAAAAACAAAAAAATAAGGCTGGGGGTTTAGCGCAGAGGTAAAATGCTCCTGGGTTCAATCCCTAATACCAAAAGAAAAGACAAAAGAAAGGGAGAGAGGGAGAGAGAGAGGGAGAAAAGCCCCTAGCATGGTTAGAGGACACAGAAGCCTGTTGACACTTTGATCTTATTCTTCTAGATCCAGAATTGCCCAAAAATAAATTTCTATTGTTTTAAGCCAACAAGTTGGCGGTCATTTGTCCAGGGAGCAACTTCACCCATTTGTGGGAGATAAACATAAAACAACTAAAGCAGACAGTCAGATCAACCAGGCGGCACCGCTGTCTCTTGGGTTGACAAGGGCCCTGAATGCTAAAACAAATCACTCTTAAGCACGGGATATGACTGACGGCGGTGGCACGTGCCTGTAATACTAGTACCTGGGGGGCTGAGACAGGAGGGTGGCGGGTTCAAGGCCAACCTCCGCAACTTAGCGGAACCCTCAGCAACTTAGTGAGACCCTGTTTCAAAATTTAAAAGGGGCCGGAGGTGTAGCTTAGTGGTAGATGCTCTTGGGTTCAATCTCCAGTACCCACCCCCCCGGAAGAGTGGGTATGGGTGTTCATTCGCAGCCTCCATAGCCTGCGTCTGAGCCCAGCCTCCCAAAGGTGTAGGACTTGACATACTACCCCCAAGGGCTGTTGTATATGTGAGATGCTGCATGACACACATTGCTGGCTGCGGTGAGGTCCAAAGTTTACCCACTCCGAATGAGCTGGAGCAAACATGATGAGCATTGCTTTTAAGTTTCTCTAATGGATGTGGGGTTCCTTGTGAACCATCCCCCATGGGGCAGCGACAATCTTGGACCTCGCGTGGGACTTGTTCTGTGTACCAGGGGCATTCTACCTCCAAGTTCCAGCCCCAGCCCTATTTTTTATTCTTTATTTTTTTTTAAACAGGGTCTCACTGAGTTACAAAGGGCTTCACTAAGTAGTAGCTGAGAATGTCCTCACACTGCGATCCTCCTGTCTCAGCCTCCCAAATGCTGGGATTACAAGTGTGAGCCAGTATGCCTGGCTTTCTTGGCCCTATTTTATATTTTATTTGGATACAGGGTCTCACTAAGTCACTGAAAGCCTTGCTAAGTTGTGGAGGCTGTCCTTGAACCTGCAATCCTTCTATCTCAGCCTCCCAAGGACTGGGATTACAGACGTGCACCACTGTGCCCAATGGAAGAGAGTCAGCTTATAAAGAGAAAGGTTTATTTCAACTCACAGTTGTAGGATTTTTCTGTCCATGATCCATTGGTCCCATGACTTGGGCCTTGCACATCACAATAGGAATACATGACAAAGCCAAACCTCTCATTTACTTGCTGAGAAGCAAAAGAGACTGGGGTCCCACAGTCCCCTTTGAGGGCACGCCCCCAACGACTTAAAGACCTCCCACTAAGTCCCACCTCGTAAAGATTCTACCACTCCCTATAAGTGTCAAGCTGGAAACCATGTACTTTAGTACATGAACCTTTAGAAAACACTTAAGATCTAAACTATAGAAACAACCTAAATCACACACAGAGGAAACATACTTTGAAAGACATCTGGTATACCCCAGATATAGAAAATAGTGCTTCCCCTGAATCTCCATCATAAAGAAAGTGCATTTGCCATATTTGCTCCACTTCTGGAAGGATTCCTGACTGTATTGAATCTCAATAATTTGGAAGCCCTGGCGGAAAGTGTGAAAGGTACTGAGGAGTTTGAGAGAACAAAGGAATGTTAGGAGAGTTAGGTGTAGAATTAGGTGAGCAGATTCCTCGTGTTGTTATTTTTGTGTGAACACAGTATCAAACAATCCCAGACACATTTATATAATTGTGTGTAGGTTTACATACTTATTTATTCTACAACACTGGGGATCAAACTTCTACAATGCTAGCCAAGTGTTCTTCCCCAAACCCAGACCCTATCCTTAAAGGAAGGATAAAAGTTGGGATTAATGTAAATGAAATGAATGAAAACTGCCACAAATCACTGGACCTCAGGATGTTGTATATGTCCTTTCCTTAGAAGAGCTACATACTAAACCCAGGAAATGAAGCCATTTTAAGAAAATTTTCATTTTCTGAACTGCATTAATCCTGTCAAATATGGCTCTACTTTCACTGATTTCAGATACCTGTAGTCAGTCCTGGTTGAAAAATATTCTTGAGTGTTTATTTTGTTTTTATTCTTAAGTTTAAATTCTATGCTGCTCTTTACAGCATGAGGAAATCTCATGCCTTTCTTCTACATCCTATCTGGGATTAGAATTATCCTTTGTTCAGTGTTTCCACCCTGTATGTGCTACCCATCCTGGTAGTCACTTAGTAGCCATCTGAGTTATCAATTTGACTGTCACAGTAGTTCAGAGCTTATGTTCAAATAATCTTTACTTACATAATAATAGCCCCAAAGCACAAGAGTAGTGATGCTGGCCATTAGGATGTGCCAAAGATAAGTGCCGCTGCTCCTCCTCCTCCTCCTCCTCCTCCTCCTCCTCCTCTTCCTCCTCCTTCTTGTGGTGATGGTAAAAATTGAATCCAGGTGCATTCTACTTCTGAACTATATCCCCAGTCCTTTTAATTTTGAATAAAGTTCTTCCTAAGTTACTAAGAATCTCACTAAGTTGCTGAGGCTAGGCTTGAACCTGCAATCCTCCTGTCTCGGCCTCCCAAATACTGAAATTAAAGGCATGTGCCACCACACTCATCTATAAAGCATTTTCTTTAAATTAAAAAGAGGAAGTTCTTAGTTAATAAGGAAAGAAAAAATCACATACTG